>NC_068968.1:7916371-8040766 GCF_026419915.1 Harpia harpyja
CTATTACTCAGTAGGATGCCTGAAACTTACTATAGAATGGGCAGCATTTTCTTTGCAGAAAGATGGTTCCTGTGTTGTAAAAAGGCTGCAATTTGAGCTATTTAGTAAAACTGTAACTCACAGAATTCCTAGGTGGAAAGTTGTGATTAATGAACGGCAAGGGAAAGCCTTACCTTACGCTGGAGATTCAATAGAGATTCCACTGTAAGATGCAGAAGTATTTCAACGCTGGATTAGCTGCTGGGAGATGTGGAATTCTTTCCCTTTCTCGCTAAAATTATTTAACTTCTACATCCTTTTCTTTATTTGTTTGCTTCTTGCTGGGTTTTTGCTAATGGAGGGCCCTTTTCTTTGTATATGTGCTTTCAATCCATTCAGTCATTCACTGCACATTCCATATTTTTCTATTTGTGTAATGCATTCATAAATAACATTACGAGCTGCCAGAGTCTGGAAAATTAACAAATTTAATTTCCTTCCTTTCTTTTATCAACTAATACTTTGGGTTGTGTGATGTACATTCTCTATTCCAAAGGGTAAAAAAAACAAACCCAAAAAACCCTATATAAAGAAAGTGATATAATTATTTAGTACAATATTAGTAATATTGGAGATGTAATTTAGTATATGTATTTTTTAATATTTTTAGCAGTAGTATGTAATCCTTTATTTCTAACAATATTTGTGCCTCTTCTCTTCCCCCTCCCACCCCCTTAAACCCTACTTCAGGTATTTTTTTGCTGTTTTGGCAATCTTAACCATTTTGGGAGTTCTCAATGGATTGGTGCTGCTTCCTGTTCTTCTTTCACTCTTTGGACCCATACCCTGAGGTCAGTAAAACTAATGGTGAACAGAAAGAAATGATAATATTATTTCTCCCCCTGCAACCAACCCCCTTCTCTAGAAACTCTTTATTTTTTAAATTCTCTTGGATTTTTTAAATTTTTACTTTAAGTTTCTTGCCCTAGTTTTAATTTAAATCTTTATTAAATGTTATGTTTGTTTGTTTATTTGATATTCTTCTACTTTCTTATAGTTTTAAAGTATGTTTTTTAATAAGTATTGTTTTAGAGGCTGCAATCAACAAGCTAGATACAAGTGTAGGTATTAGGTAAGCTTTTAAAAGCAGAATGTCATATGCAAATATAAAACCAGGCTTTTCCCTAAGACTTTGCAAAAGACAGTTCCTTTTGTACACACACCTTCTCCTTTCCTACCCCACTGCCTCTGTTGCTTTCCTCAAAATATTTAACTCAGACCACCAAGGAGGCCTGGTGTGGACTAACATTACACCCAGTGGTGGTCCACAGACCACACCCTGATAACCCATGGCCAGAAGTTTGCCAAAAGGTGCTCCTCCCACCCCCCAGTCCAGTCATCCTCCCTGTGGTACCCTCTTGGCTCAAGCAAAAATCTTGGTGGGTGGAAGGCTCACCTGGATGTTGAGGACCTTTACAGTATAAAACCCAAGTCCAGCAAAAAAGGATTCATAGCTATCATCAAATTTGTATTTGTTTATTCATTACCTACACTTCAGTTAACACAATTATTGTGTTATGTATGGATATCTTTATCATGCATTATTAGAATCATAATGCTATGCTGCATGTTTATATATATGTATGTGTGCGTGTGTGTGCATAGAAAAAAAACACAAGGTATGTATACAGTGCTAGTAATATTTGAGATGTATTTATTTTGGGTCTTAGTATTTGTGGTGGGTTAACTTTGGCTAACAGCCAAATGCCCACTCACCTGCTCACTCACTTCCCCCCTCCTCAGTGGGACAAGGGATAAAAAAAGCTCATGGGTCGAGATAAAGACAGGAGATTGCTTACCGATTACTGTTTTGGGCAAAACAGACTCAACTTGGGAAAAATTAATTTAATTTATTGCCAATTACAATAGATTCAGGTAGTGAGAAACAAAACCAAACATTAAAACTACACCTTTCCTCCCCCTTTCCCATGCCCAACTTCACTCATTCACTCCAGACTCCTCTATCCCCACCCAAGCAGCACAGGGGAAGATTGGAGATGGGGATTATCATCAGTACATAGTGGTTTCTCTCTGCTGCTTCTCCCCTCTCACACTTTTCCCCTGCTCTGGTGTGGGCTCTCCCACAGGCTGCAGTACTTCAGGAAAAAAATAACTGCTCCAGCATAGGTCTTCCATAGGCTGCAATGAATATCTGCTCTGGTGCCATGGAGCACCTCCTCTTCCTTCTCTGACCTTGGTGTTCCCTCTGCTGTTTTCCTCTCTGTCTGGCGATTTCTGCCCTTTCTTAGATATGTTTTCACAGAGGCACCACCAGCTTCACTGACTGGCTTGGCTGTGGCCTGCAGTGGGGCTGTTGTGGAGCTGGCTGGACTTGGCTCTGTCCAGCACAGGGCAGCCCCTCACCTCTTCCCACAGAGGCCACCCCTGAAGACCCCCCCCTCCTGCTACCAAAGCCTTGCCACATACATCCAATACAGTGTTAATAAAACAGTTTTGACAAAAATACATATCTCTTATATTCCTAGCAGTATACATGGCCTGTCCCTTATTCAAATATATATGTATGTATGTGCGTATATTGCAATTATGTGTGTCCATCTCTCTCTGCAACCAGCCACTGAACCATACTATACATACACATTTGAGATGATTTATGAAATCACGCTGAGGGGGGAGGCAAGTCAGGAATTATTTGTATATTTATAAGTATAAGCATGTTCATGTACATATATGCACTTGCTGAGACAATGATACATAGAGGGATTATTATAATCCTATTTGCATACATCTCCAGAGATGGAGATCATGGTCTCTCTTTCTTTCATGCATTTTTTCAGTGTAATACAGTGTTGATCAGAAAACTAGTGTTAAGGTTCTCATGGCATGAAAAGGTGTATTTGGCTAAAGAATATTTCTACCAAGTGCTAATAATAATAAGGGTAATGCTAATTGAATGATACTGAATGCTTGTAATTATAATTATCATTGTCATTATCAGGTTTCTCCAGCCAGTGGACGAAACAGATTACCTACTCCATCTTCTGAGCCACCCCTTAGCATCGTGAGGTTTGCACTGCCACCCGGGCACACAAACAATGGGTCAGATTCCTCTGATTCTAAGTACAGCTCTCAAACTTCAGTGTCAGGCATCAGTGAAGAGCTCCATCAGTATGAGGCTACTCAAGGCTCTGGGGCACCAGTCCATCAAGTAATAGTGGAAGCCACTGAGAATCCTGTCTTTGCAAGATCCACTGTAAGTAGCTCACATATTGACTGGAGGGAGGGCAAGAATATTTTTTTGTTTGGTTGGTTTTTTTTTTAATTTAAATCTATTTCTGTGGGAAGGCTGTAATATTTCTTTCATGTTTCTGGCTGATTATGCTTTGTGACTGTGCCAAAATTTGGAGCACTTGTAGACAGGACGTGAAGGCTTTCCTTTAGAATCAAGTTGGGGGTAAAATTATGGTACCAAAGCTGAGGTCTTCAGCATGTGTAATTGCTGTTATATCATATTAGCACCAGCCACAAGAGAGAGCTCTCAGTCTAGTCAATGACCGTTCTGGGTGACCTCCAGGAAAGAAAGTGGGGAGAGGTTTAAAAGATCCAAACCTCTTCCACACAGCTCCCTGTGGGCCACCATCTCATATACCTCTTCTCTGGACAGCTCACTTGGGGAGAAAGATTGATAGAGCCCAGAAAAAATGAAGTTTCAGGGTTGTATCAAATCTTGGGTCTGTTCCATCTTGCTACTGGATTGGCATAACTGCGATTTCAAAGGAAAGTGAAAAAGCTCCATCTCCTGCTCCCCATGATGCTGCATGCTGAGCTGCAATGTGGATCTCTTTTTGTTCAGCAGAGGCCTAAAAATAGGTACAAGCACAGCCACATTTGAAGTTGGTCACGGTTTATTGACTGATGTGGCTGCTGTGCTTCACACTTTTTAAAGAAATCCAGAAACAGATTCCTACAGTCTGTACAAACTACCCCACTAACATCCTGTGTATGTACCCTGGGTGGAGCCTTTTCCAAATGCCTGCAATTCTGCTTTTTGAACCAGTTAAGATCAAGTGCTTGCTATCCACCCCTTTGAAAAGATGGAGCAGTATGTAGGAAGTGCATATATTTTCAGCTGTAGTCCTGTGTTTATCTGAAGTTATGCTTTCCAGGTTTTAACAACTTCAGACAAAAAATGTCTGGAAAAATCAACAGTTCTAAGACTCCAGAACACTACCTTTATAGAGTTAGAACCAGGACAATACCATTATAAATGTTGTTCCTGGGATAAAATATAAAAGAGTGTAGTATTTGTTTGCCTTGCTTTGTCAGAGGCATAACCATGTGTCTCCCTTTCAGGTGGTTCAGCCAGAGACAAGGTATCAGTCGAATCCCAGATTGCAATCAAATCCAGAGGCTGGCACTCAGCAGGCATGGCATCAGGGCAGACAACCAAAATGGGAAACAACAGAAGGGCTGTGGCCACATCCTTACTGTCCTTGCAGGGACACTTTTGAAATTTCTGCTGAATGGCATTCAGGACCTAGCAATAGAGGTTGCTTGGGCCACAAGGCTCATTCTCATAACATGAGAAGCCCAGTGTTTGGTGCCATGAGTGCCTCAGGACCAGCCTACTGCCAGCCTATCACTACTGTGACTGCCTCAGCTTCAGTGACTGTTGCTGTCCACTCTGTCATGCACAACCACAACTCTTGGAGAGGGAGCTTTCTGTCCTACAAGGGATACTATGAAGCTGATCATGGGCCATTTGAGGACCCCCACATGCCTTTTGATGTGTGGTATGAAAGAAGAAATTCTAAAGTAGAAGTTATAAAACTGCAATATGTTGAATGTGAAGAAAGGATACCTGGCAGCAACTCAGAATAAGGTAGATCTGTCTCCTGTAGCCAGTAGATTTGCCTGTCTTGGAAGATAAGAATTCTCTGAAGTACCTTTCCTTCAGGTAGGTTTACTTCTTAGTCCCTGATCATCTGGAATCTTCTGACCATGAATATAGTACGTTTTGTACTAGAAGTCAGGTTGGACAAGATAGTGCTTTCCAATGCTAAGAAGTTACAATGATCCAAACATAAACTACTCCAAGAGCCTTGCAAAGTGGGTGAGTACATATTATGATCCCAATTTACCAGAAGAGGAAAATGAAGCAAAGATGTTATGTAGCCCATTCAAAGCTATGTGATTGCATTTCCTGTTGATAGATAATAGAATCACAGAATGGTTTGGGTTGGAAAGGACCTTTAAAGATCATCTAGTTCCAACCCCCCTGCCATGGGCAGGAACATCTTTCACTAGATCAGGTTGCTCAAAGCCCATTCCAACCTGACCTTGAACACTTCCAATGATGGGGCATCCACAACTTCTCTGGGCAACCTGTTCCAGTGTCTCACCACCCTCATCGTAAAGCATTTCTTCCTTATGTCCAATCCAAATCTACCCTCTTTCAGTTTAAAACCGTTGCCCCTTGTCCTGTCGCTACAGGCCTTGATAAAAAGTCTCTCTCTGTCTTTATTATAAGCCCCCTTTATATATTGAAAGGCCGCAATAAGGTCTTCCCGGAGCCTTCTCTTCTCCAGGCTGAACAACCCCAACTCTCTCAGCCTTTCTTCAGAGGAGAGGCGTTCCAGCCCTCTGACCATTTTCATGGTCCTCCTCTGGACCCGCTCTAACAGGTCCATGTCTTTCTTGTGCTGGGGACTCCAGCAGAGCTGCTCTCAGTCCCTTCATCCCCCAGCCTGTATTGATACCAGGAATTGCCCTGACCCAGGTGCAGGACCTTGCACTTGGCCTTGTTGAACTTCATGAGGTTTGCATGGGCCCACCTCTCAACCCTGTCAAGGTCCCTCTGGATGGCATCCCTTCCCTCCAGTGTGTTGACCACACCACACAGCTTGGTGTCATCAGCAAACTTGCTGAGGGTGCACTCGATCCCACTATCTATGTCATTAATAAAGATATCAAACAGTACTGGTCCCAGTACAGACCCTTGAGGGACACCGCTTGTTACTGACCTCCATTTGGACATTGAGCCATTGACTGTAACTCTTTCGATGCGGCCATCCAGCCAATTCCTTACTGATCGAACAGTCCGTCCATCAAACCCATATCTCTCCAAGTTAGCACCAAGGATCTTCTGGGGGACCATGTCAAAGGCCTTACAGAAGTCAAGACAGATGACATAAGTTGCTCTTCCCTTATCCATCAAGGCAGTCACTCCATCATAGAAGGCCACCAGATTAGTCAGGCACGATTTGCCCTTGGTGAAGCCATATTGGCTTTCTCGAATTACCTCCCTGTCATCCATATACCTTGACATAGCTTCCAGCTAGCAACATAGCTGGCAGCAAACTTTACTGCCTCCATCTTTCGATATCTGATCAAATATATCAGCCCATATCCCCCAGCAGCTAATCCAGCGTGAAATACTTCTGCATCTTACAGTGGAATCTCTAATTGAATCTCCAGCGTAAGGTAAGGCTTTCCCTTGCCGTTCATTAATCACAACTTTCCACCTAGAATTCTGTGAGTTACAGTTTTACTAAATAGCTCAAATTGCAGCCTTTTTACAACACAGGAACCATCTTTCTGCAAAGAAAATGCTGCCCATTCTATAGTAAGTTTCAGCATCCTACTGAGTAATAGCACTGCACAATAGCAGAATTGCATTGCAGGCTAATCTTTTGTTGAACAATTTAACACCTCTGAATACTGTTGTTTTGCATCAGCCAATTCAAGCATAAAGGCTGAAGTATTATGGAAGAAGAGGAAAGTGCACAAGTGTTTGTCCTTTCCCACCACTGAGGGCTAAGGTCTGGGATCCTTCATGAATACCAAGGTAAACCTGTCAGTAAAAGGAAAGCCTTGCTAGTTGGTATTCAGCACAGCTGGAGCTCAAACTAAATTTAAGGCTGCATTATATCTAATGATTTCAAGAACTCAGCCTTGGGTAAATTCGTGGAGGAGAAGGGGTAGGAGAAGAACTGAGGGCAAGTTTGCTACTAATGGCTCTGCTGACATTAGCTGGCAACAAACTTTACTGCCTCCATGTTTTTACATCTGATCAAATATATCAGGCTCCTGTAAAACTACAAATATCCTGCTACTGTAAACATTTTGGAATTCCTGATCTGCATTAGCAAAAATCGGTGAACCAATCTACTCCACTAAGATAAACCACCAGAACTTTATACTGGGACAGAGATCGACAACAGGCATTAAAACATTTGCATCTCATCCATCTAACATTAGGATAAACAAGAAGATTATAGCTCTGACCACTTGGTGTATACGATGTCTGTTAATTTACTTACTATTCCACACTGTTGGACTAATCTATCCCTTTCTGGAAGTTTGGGGTCATCTTCACCCACTATAACAATGCTCAGGCTCTGATAGTTTATTTTATTTTATTATTTTATTTTTTAAACAAGGTGAACTAATGTCAGATTGTGCTAGAAAACAAGAAACTGATGGGCAAAAAAGTAAAATAAAAGAAGCTGAAAAGTTGAAATGCTCATTTTATATACTAAGAGACTATCCGCTCCAAATTTTGAATGAAGGGCTGCTACAGTCTTCCATTTGCCACGATACAAAAATATGCTTGCCAAATCTTTTGTCTGTTAAGTAGGAAAGTAGCACAGCAAATATACCCCTGTAAATTTAGGCTAAATCTATGAGCAGCCTATATGTCAGTGTGTTCCATCCCTTACAAGATCAGGTCCTAAAAGAATAATTCTACCTTATTTCTTCACCACCAATAAAATAAAATAAAATATACTGACCTGAAAAAAAATACAAGTTCTATTTCAGGGCATGCAATATCTGTATAGTAATAATCCCCATGTAGGTAATGTATTTAGACCTAAGTGTAAACCTCCTACTCCCTGCTTTCTGCAAATCTCTTACATACATACATAAACAAAAAATCCTGATGAGATTTAGCAATCATTCTCTCAGTTCCTGCCTCCGACATTTTGTTGTTGTTGTCAAATGGATGTCAGCTAAGTCTGATTGCCTATCCAGTTTATGTTTGCCTAAGCAGTTAAGTCATCTTTCAGAGCATTTTTATTTGGCCCAGTTCTACCTCAGTTCTGTTTTAGGGCTAGGATTATTATTTTTTTTTCGTGCTGCAGTTTGCCACAAAGGACCTGTGTTACTTCCAAGATTAGCGATTTTGCAGAGCTCCAGAGGTTGTTTGGAATGGATTAGGATCTGTTTCATTGTACTTCTCAAATTCCCCTCAAAAGAAAAACTTGCTCTCCTCTCATACTTGACAAATTCACATTCTTAATTAAATCCACAAGAAAATGTGCCTGTAGTTCTAAACAGAAGAGCCTTCGGACTTTGCTTTACAAAATTTTAATATGAAGTTCTGTGTTCATACTTATGGTTCCCTAGCTCCCAAACAGGGCTTTTTTCCTCACCCATTTATAAATTGCTGTAAACCTCATATAAAGATAGCAAGAGAAGGCCCAGAGAGCATCAGCTGCAGTGTAATTGCAGCATGTTTGTAGCTCCATGTGTCCTTTCCAGGCAAATTGTTGTGCATATGAAAGATCTGGAAGACCTATATCTGGAAGGTTAAAGGTAAAATCCAGCTAATATTGGACAATACTAGCTGCTTCAAACTGACTTAATTCCAGAATTAGCAAACTTTGCTGAAGAGGGCCATTTTTGTTTCCCTTCATGCTGGGAGTCAGATTTTCCTGGAACAGATTTTAATACCAGCAATGAAAATACTACTATGTCTAGCATGTGACAAGGAGTTAATAAAACATAGGGAAAACAGGACCATGACGTAAGCATGCTTGACACACCATATGTAGTAATAAAATGACAGATACACTGAAATGTCTAAATGTTAAAAGCATACTTATTTTTATTTAAAAAAACAAAAAAGTCAAGACACACAAATGCTTTACCTGACAATAAAATCAAACTCCGATCCTGCGAGCATTAACACTCCAAACAGAGTGGACACAGCTCCATCCAACACTGGTGCAAACATATGTTCCAATGCAAGGACAGCCCTACGGTTCTTGTCTCCTACAGCAGTTAAAAATGCCTGTAAAACAATGAAATCCATTTCATTAGAGAGAGACGTACAGCCTTTCAAACAGCTTCTCTCTTAGTATGCGGTTTTTCACCAGTTAATTACTTCAATTTACAGTCCATTAAAGTATCTCTATAGCTGGCTAGACTTCAAGACAAGGTCTGATCCTGCAGTCATACCATATAGCCGCTGCTGAAGTCACATGACCAGAGTAAGCATTGATTACAGAGTCAGAGCCATAGTAATAATTTTGGAAACAATGCATGCCTGCACCAGTAGGCTTTTCATTTGTTTCTCTGTTTGCTTGTTTCCACACGCAAAGATTTCATTTTATAGTAAAAGCACTTCAGGTGTAAAAATTATAGGGCTATTCTTGTCACTCTCACGAGGGCATAGCTTCCATGACTGTCATGGGAAGTTTGCTGTAAAACTAGCCAATACTGATTCAGGTTTTCCTGAATACACTTGGAACAGACCAAGGACTTGCAACTTTTGCTCACGCACACAGTCACGTCCACGGTAGCATTTACTAGAGGATCAAGTCTTTCTGTCACTTTACACAGAAGTGTCCACTGATACAGCGCATTTCTCCTCACAGGTCTGAGGATCCACACTATGAGATATTATACACAGTAAGCACTCAACTGATGGAAAGTTGCCAGTGTATTCAACAGGACCAGTATAAAGTAACACTACTAAGTTGTGTGCTGCTTTTTTTACATTCCTATTTCACTCAAGATGAATGTGTGTGCAACTTTTTCTACTTCAAACCTAGCAGCACTATACTATGCCCAACTATATAGCATACTAGCTAGCAGCACTATATATGCCCAACTCTGTACCTCATCTATGACATGTCCCCGAGGCCAGTCCCCGCGGGCTGTCCCTGTGGCCAGTTCAAACCTTGGGAAGACGCATATAACCAGCCCCTAGGGAGCTCCAGCGACCAGGAGCACTGCAAACAGGGACCATCATCTGAGAGGAGCAGTGCGGAAGTTTGCGTGGAAGGGCGTGTGAGAAGGGCGGCACACTCTACCAGTTGTCAGGCTGCTGCCTGCTTACCCGCAGGCTTTGGCTATGGCCCCAGCGGTCACCCCAGCTAGCTGTTGGCTGTGCAACCCTACCCAACAGCTTGAGGTCTCCAGGGAATTAGAAGGGCTTGTCAGACAGTGCTTTGGGATCGTCAGAAGCATGGTGGCAGAGACCCGGCGAGGGCTGCACTCTGCAGCAGCCGGGAACCATCTACCTAGCCAGGCTAGCCTAGGACAAGTGGAGGCAGCCACCCAGACAGAGCATCCTATCATGGAAGCTGCTGTCCAGGTGGAGGGCTGTAGAGTCTGTACCCCACACTCCTGGGTGGAGGAGGGTGCAAGCTCCACCTGTGCAAGGTGCGCTCTGGTGGAGTCACTCAGGCAGCGGGTGGAGGAGCTGCAGGAGGAAGTCAGCAGGTTACGCTGTATTAGGGAGGGGGAACAAGAAATAGATAGAGTATTATTTGAGACTTTGCAAAAAAGAAATACTAAGGCCCCGTGGCACTGACCTCCAAGGACTACCAGACAAAGAGTGTCAACAGCGAACAGACAGCACCATGGAGAAGGAGACGCCATGGTCTCTGGTGACTCGTGGCAACAGGATATCACTTCCCCCCCCCCCCCCCCCCATTTCCTCGTATGTACCAACCAGCAACATATATGAAGTCTTGGCAGTGGGTGAAGCCAATGAACAAGACTCACAGGGAGAAACTGCACCAGTTGCATACACTAAAAACTGCAAAAGGAAGTGGCAAGTGCTAGTAGTAGACGACTCTGCTGAGAGGCACCGAGGCACACCCATCAGCTGGCCTGATATACAGTCAAGGGAAGTTTGCTGCTTGCCAGGAGCCAAGATCCAGGTTGTCACAGAGAGACTGCCACAACTGGTTAAAAGCATAGACTACTATCCCCTACTTCTTTTCCATGTGGGCACCAATGACACTGTAAAGCATAACCTGGGCAAGATCAAGCAGGACTTCAGAGCCCTGGGGGCACAAGTGAAGGGGACAGGGGCCCAAGTGATCTTCTCCTCTGTCTTGCGAGTCAGGGATAGGGGTGCGGGCAGAAGTCGACGCATCATGCAGATCAACACCTGGCTTTGTGGCTGGTGTCATCGCCACGGCTTTGGCTTCCATGATCACGGGACGTTCATCGATGAATACAGCCTATTAGGGAGAGATGGGATCCACCTATCTAGAAGAGGAAGGAGAATCTTTGCTGGCAGATTGGCTGGCTTAGTGAATCGCGCTTTAAACTAAGGAACTTGGGGGGTGGGGTCCAAAGCCGTGACACTTGTGTACTCATAAGCAACAGAGTGGATGAGCGCACCTACCGGAGTAGTGAGGAATGCCCCCCGACCCTCCAAAAAGGTTCCGCCAAAAAGGTGAGACAGTCGACAGTCCAACTGAAGTGTCGCTATACCAATGCATGCAGCACGAGTAACAAACAGGAGGAGCTGGAAGCCACTGTGCAGCTGGAAAGCTATGATCTGATCGCTATCACTGAAACTTGGTGGGATGGATCACATGATTGGAGCACTGCAATCGATAGCTATAAACTGTTCAGGAGGGCCAGGCAAGGAAGGGAGGGTGGGCGGGGGGCTGCCCTCTATGTAAAAAAAAATGGATTGATTGCACAAAGCTGTCTTTGAAAAACAGCAGTGCACAGGTTGAGAGCTTATGGGTGAAAATTAGAGACCAAGCCAACAAAGGAAACCTCGTGGCTGGTGTTTACTACAGGCCACCTTATCAACGGGTGGATGTTGATGAAGCGTTCTTGCTTCAACTACAGGAAGCATCACGCTCGCAGGCTCTGATCCTGCTGGGGGTCTTCAACCACCCTGACATCCACTGGAAAAGTGGCACAGCAAGCTGCAAGCAGTCTAGGAGACTCTTGGAGTGCATTGAGGATAACTTCTTAATCCAGGTGATAGAAAGCCCAACCAGAGGAGATGCATTACTGGGCCTGTTGCTCACCAACGCAGAGGAACTTATTGGAGAGGTCAAGATTGGTAGGTAGCCTGGGCTGCAGTGATCATGCCCTGGTGGAATTCATGATCTTGAGGGATATAGGCCAGGTGAAAAGTATAGTCAAGACCCTAGAACTTAGGAAAGCGAACTTTCAGTTGTTTCCCTGTGCTCTGATCACTGAATCAGGCTATCTTCTAAAACATCACACAGCAATGACAGTGAAAGTGTAAAATTACCAGTTACTTCAAGAATTGTCCTTTTTCAAATAATATTCATCAAAAGAATTTGAAGTCCATAGTGAGGACTAAATCCCATTGGGAGATGGGCTGAGTGAGAGAGATGGGAAAGTTCCACCTTGCCTAGTGCGGTGTCGCGTTGTGGGGTGTCCCCTGCGCTTTGGGGATGTGGCGCTGTATTCGGAGATCTGCCCAGCAAGCTCCCAGATTGGAGGAGTCCCTGGGCCAAGCACTCTGTTTTGCCAGGGGCAGTTGCAGTGGCTATCAGATTCATATAGGTCAAAGATGACTTAACAGGGCATTTAATATGTTCCTGTGAAATAATATTCTGCTGGTTCATCCAAGAATTTGTGCGTTTTGAAACTTAAATCGTTATCTCTCCTTAGGCTAGCAATAGAAAGTTACAGGATGTAGTGCTGTTCAGAACAGATGGGATATTTTAGATGTTTGGGGAAGACTAAAGCTGTTTATTTTCTTGAAAAAAAATCCATTAATTTTATGGGGAATGCTTTGAAGGGGAGGAATAAATTGAGTTTTTTTACCCCTAAAGCTTTTTGGGGCTTGTGGTTGAAAACCAATTTAATTATTTTAACTCCTTTTTTTTCCCCTCATTTTGGGGAAAAAACCCAGAAGTGTTAAATCCTTACTTAGCTCTTGGTCCCTATTTTATTGCTCTGCTTTTCACAGCTTTTCAGTGGCAGACACTAGTTTGACCAAAGCAAGCCATTTTATTTTGGTTGCGGAAATATTTTACACACACACATGCACATACACACACATATATGTGCAGAATTTTGATGGAAATTTTTTGATGATTCCTGATAAAAATCACCTTCTGATTTATAAAACTTCTCTCCAAACATCTCAAAGTGCAAATAAACCTGAATGCATTTACACTCAAAGTCTAGGAATATAGTAAGTAATAGTATCCTCAGAATAAGGAAATGTTTGGGCTCAGATTTTCCAAGCTGAACAGCAGGCTAATATGAGAATCTTAACTGTGCCCAGTATCAGATACAGCTTTTTTCTCTTTGAAGTGTCCATTGGTTTTGACTGAATTTGTAGCATTCAGGAATCCAGGCATCCACATTTTTTTAATTGGCATCAGGATTTCTTTACCAAGAAGTCCATGACTGATGGAAAAAGAGTCCGACATTGCCTGACTGCTAACTGTAACCACAAGAATCATGAAATGAGTGTTGGATTAGCTTGATTTGTTTCTTTTTCTTGAACTTTAATTAATGTTTGTATTTTTTTTCCTCTGTATTTGTAAAGGGTAATAACTGAAGCAACAAAGAGGCCAAAGATGGAAAACTCTATTTCCAGAACTGCTTGAAGAGCTGCTCAAAGTTGTGGAAAAGGACATGCTGCATCAGGACAACAATTCACTGTTACTGTAACTTATTGTATTATTTTGTTAAATATTTAAAGATGTGCACATATGTAATATACAAAAGAACATTGTAAAGTAGTATAATCTGGAGTCATTTGCCTCTAGTTAGTAGAGTGGGGACAATTTTGGTTTTGCTCTGTACTTATTGTATATTCATCTCTTTGCCACAAGTAAACTTAATCTAGTTCTAAATTTCAGCATAAATTGCTGCTGCTTAAATATTGTATGATTTACTTGTATAATTCTATGCAAATATTGCTTATGTAATAGGATTTTTTTCTGTAAAGGTACATGCTTGTTTAAAATATTTTAAATTTGCATATCACAACCCTGTGGTAGTATGAAATGTTACTGTTAACTTTCAAACACGCTATGCGTGATATTTTTTTAAAATAAGCAGATATGAAGAAAAGCATGTTAATCTTGGAGACTTAAATAGGTTTAGCTGTGTGCAGGTTTTGTTTTGCTGTGTGTATTGATGTGTGCATCTGGAAGCATGCATGTCAGTGTGCGTATGTTCCCAGTGTACTGTAGTTTCTCTTTTACTGTATGGCAACCCTTAATGGGCTTATGAACCCACTGATGCTGGTGTGAGTCTGGCTTTCCCTGTTAGTAGGCACTAGTGAAAACCGCATTGGTGTTTACCAACACGTACCATAGACTACCATCATCAAAGGGCCAAGATAAAATAGAAGAGAAGACAGGAAGTCAGAGTTCAGGAGTGTGGTTCAGTTTCCTGCTCTATTAATGACTTGGTACACGTGATTTTGGTCAAGTCACGTAATTGCCCTGTACCTCAGTTTCTCAATCTGTAAAATGGGTATAACTGTACTTACCTACCTCCCAGGAGAGTTGTGAGGCTTAATTACTGTTTGCAAAAGTGTTTTGATATTTTTCATAAACAGTGCCAAGTAAGTGCAAATGCTATAACCATTCTTCTTTCACTTCAAAAGGTGCTGGATATTGGGAGGTGCTGGTGGTTATAGAAATTCGGTGAGCATATGCCTTATTTTGATATTGATACTGTTAACTATGAGTGGCATTAGAAGCTAAATAATCTAGTTTTTTGTTGGTAAGCCACAGCTCAGCTGTGTCCTTATAGCATTCAAAGCAGTATCCTGTGTCACCTTATTTTAATGGCAGGAAAGAAGTTAATAGTAAGTGAGAAAAATCAAATGGAAGGATGAAAAAAAAAAATCTTATATTTTTACTTATTAAATATCAATGACTTTCTGTTGGATCCAGGACTCTAATGAATGACACTTAAGACCTGGTATGTTTTTTTCTCTGTTGTTTTGTTTGTTTTTTCCCACACTGCATTGGCACTTTTAATTAAAACAGCTAAACCGGGATCTCTTTGTGAAACTAATTTAGCTTTTTTTGTTATTTTTAAACTAAAGACGGATTGCTGCAGGTGAAGGACCTGGAAAAATGTTACTATCTCTGTGTTCTGGTTGAAACCAAACCCTAAAAATGGAGAATCTTAATTTAAAATACTAGAACAAAAGTTGTCATTCTCTCTCTCTTCACCTTTCTCCATCTTTTTTTCTGCACTTCTCCAAGCTGTTTTGTAGAGTAGGTAGATGATCAAATATGTTTTCAAAGCCAAACACACACAACCAACATTCGATTTTTAAACACAGTGATGATGGGGCTTTTCTTTAAATACAATGCCTAAACAGGAGCTTCATATTCTTTGATGGGAAGGTGTATTTCTCCAGTGGCTTCAGGGAGTCTATCTTAGCACACAGACCTTCCCAGCACAG
Organism: Harpia harpyja; assembly: GCF_026419915.1. NCBI lineage: Eukaryota > Metazoa > Chordata > Aves > Accipitriformes > Accipitridae > Harpia > Harpia harpyja. Next base: position 7,931,832 of record NC_068968.1, read on the forward strand.
TGAATGGGGATTACTAGAATGCAAAAATTTTCACGCCTTTTTCGCTTACTTGAAAGCACTTTGAGGCACTTGTTTACTGATCCCCAATGTGAACACTTGAGACAGTGAGAGCCTGACATTGTTCCCGTGATACATAAGCTACTGTTTCGATGCACACTAGGGGATAATGTTGTAATTGCCTACTGGTCCAGTTCACTGTCTAACATGAAAACTCTTAATGACAAAAAGATGAGGGGCCCCAATTTAGTACTAGCAGCATAGTGACCTCAGGTCATAAAAACCCTGCAACAAAACTGTATGATACTAATTGGAAGCTACCTTCGACCGCCAAGTGTGTGTGCTCCTGTGTCAGAGGTTGGCAGAGCTCCCACTCACACCGCTGGTGCAGCCCACAGGCATGTGCTCCATTTCTCCCTCCTCTTCCTCTGGGGTGATAACAGGACAGAAGGGGTCAAGGAAGAGCTGTGATGTCTCCTATCTGCCCCTGCCCAATTCCTTGTTCTGTATATGTGCAGGTGCCCTGTCTGCTGCTTCACGCTTCGATAGTCACATTGGCAAAGGGAGAACTCCATGGCTGGCAACATTTATTTTGGTTTGGTTTGGGGTTTTTTAAAACCTTTTTTAATTGTGGGTGAAATTTATATTTTTGTATCGTAAGAATATTTTCTTACAGTATTTGTCATGCCAGTTTATACCAAACAAAATGCAGGGATTTTATTTCTATTGGAAACACTATTACAGCAATGTTTTTCCTTTTTAATGTATTTTTATTTGTATAGAGTGCTTACTAATGTTAAATAGGAAAGAGTATATAACACATTAAAGAATCATCATAGCTCTTAGCATAAGGAGTTAAAAGGAAAAAATATTCAAACTGGGTCTCATCACCTGTCTATTGTGGTAGTAGTGGGTTTGTGTCATTTCATGTCATTATGCCATATAATTTATTTATGTGAAAATTTATTTTTGTAGTCATTAAGTCTTTTGACAGAAGTATATTTTTAAAGAGTTTATATGCAATGATAATAGCATTATGTTTTAGACCACTGCTGAAATGTGATTATGGTGCATACTTTTCCTTGAAAACCCCATGGCAGAAAAGAACATAGAATCATAGAATCATAGAATCATAGAATCATTTCGGTTGGAAAAGACCTTCAAGATCATCAAGTCCAACCATTAACCATGCCCCCTAAACCATGCCCTGGAGTACCCTATCCACTCGCTTTTTGAATACCTCCAGGGATGGTGACTCAACCACTTCCCTGGGCAGCCCATTCCAATGTTTGACAACCCTCTCAGTAAAAAAATTTTTCCTAATATCTAACCTAAATCTCCCTTGCCTCAACTTGAGGCCATTTCCTCTTGTCCTATCTCCAGACACCTGACAGAAGAGACCAACACCCTCCTCACTACAACCCCCTTTCAGGTAGTTGTAGAGAGCGATAAGGTCTCCCCTCAGCCTCCTCTTTTCTAGACTGAACAACCCCAGATCCCTCAGCCGCTCCTCATAAGACTTGTGCTCCAGGCCCCTCACCAACTTGGTTGCCCTTCTCTGGACACGCTCTAGCAGCTCTATGTCTTTCCTGTAGTGAGGGGCCCAAAACTGAACACAGTACTCGAGGTGCGGCCTCACCAGTGCCGAGTACAGGGGAACAACCACCTCCCTGTTCCTGCTGGCCACACTGTTCCTGATACAGGCCAGGATGCGATTGGCCTTCTTGGCCACCTGGGCACACTGCTGGCTCATATTCAGCCGGCTATCAACCAGCACACCCAGGTCTTTCTCTGCCGGGCAACTTTCCAGCCACTCTTCCCCAAGCCTGTAGCGCTGCATGGGGTTGCCGTGACCGAAGTGCAGGACCCGGCACTTGGCCGTGTTAAACTTCATACAATTGGCCTCAGCCCATCGATCCAGCCTGTCCAGATCTCTTTGTAGAGCCTCCCTACCCTCAAGCAGATCGACCCTGCCTCCCAACTTGGTGTCGTCTGCAAACTTGCTGAGGGTGCACTCAATCCCCTCATCCAAATCATCAATAAAGATATTAAACAGAACAGGGCCCAACACCGAGCCCTGGGGAACACCACTCGTGACCCGCCGCCAGCTGGATTTCACCCCATTCACCACGACCCTCTGGGCTCATCCATCCAGCCAGTTTTTCACCCAGTGAATAGTGCACTTATCCAGGCCACAAGATGCCAGCTTCTCCATGTTAAACAGCATTAAGAGAGAAAGAGACTGTGAATATTCATACAGTTCTGGACTGTGTTTTAGTTACTATTTGTGATCTAGTGTGGTTCTCATTTTAAACCTTGAAAGGAACTTGTACAAACTCTCTAAATATTAATGTTCAAACAATGATAGAAGTTCTAACATGAATAAAAATGTTATAACTTATTGGTTATGGATTTTGTTGTTTATAGAATGCTTTTTTAATGTACTGGTCAACTATGCAGATACAATCATGCAATTATACTGATTGCTATGGAGGAGTGTGAGAGACTGAAAGAGTTAATGTCTCAAACATTGTGGTGGGGCAAGTTCTGCATAACAACAAACCCTGCAGAGCAACAAACCACAGGTGAAAAGAAGCTGATCAGCACAGAACATCAGCAACAGGACATCAGCAACAGGGTGGGGAGGACATGCCGGAGGGTGCACAGCTCCATGTTCTGATATGCTGAGCAGGGCAGCTCACCATGCATGGCCAAAGATCAAACAATGGTCATGTCTGCAGGGAAGGAGAAGTTACTCCCCAAACAACCCCCAAGCCCACCGACCCATTTCCTGAAGGTTCTGAAAGCACAAACTGCGCATGACACCTAATTAGCCTAATGAGTTCGAGCGCCCGCCAGAAGGAGGGGCAAGGAGATGATAAAAGGACACAAACTGAAGCCCCAGGCACATGCGCCCACCATAACTGGACCCCTAGGCTGACTGAACCAACGCTGGACCCAAGAACAGTGAAATCTTTATCTTTTCTTTTCCTTTTTCTCTCTCTGTCTTGCTCGCTCTCTCCTTTTCCATAATCCCTACACCTCATCCCTTTAAGACATAAAACCATTGACCAAGTCTGGGACTAGGAGTGGATCTAGCTGCCCCTAGGCTCCTCTCTGAGAAGGAGTCTAGAAAGCAAGGGGGTCCACTCTGAACCTCGTGACTCAACGGGAGGGCTCTCCTTATTGTCTTCCCTGAATTGATGTATATGGTTACCACGGGTTACACGGTTATACTGAGGTAGTTCCATGCCAATTCCTGTTGTGAGAAACCGCGCCACCTACTGTTACACCTTCCAAGTTCAGTTTGCTTCTGCCATGAATAAAATGTTTAACTGATCGTTTGGTGTTGTTTCACCTTAATTTAGCCCGAGGGAATTCAGAACTCAACTCGACTCCCTGGTCTGTCCAGTACAGGTCGTGACAAGTAGCAATCATCCTTCAGGGTGCATGCTATATTATTGGTAAGTCTGCTACATGCTGTAGTCAAATAGTTGTATCATATGTCAGTTTGTACTTTCATAGTCGGAGTTGAGCCTAAATCCAACTTGAAACATAAAGTCTTATTTCTTTGATAGCATATGTCCATACATTTCATGTGGTTTGTTCAAATTTTTATGGTTTTAATATTTTGTACCTTCTATGAAAACTGGTTTGCTGCTAGATAAATGCATAAGTGAGATTTGATAAATGATCATATATTAACATTATGGTTGAAACAATAGACAAAGGGTAGACGGGGAGATAATTACAAAAGTGTAGTCAAGTGATTAACTAGTAATTATTCATAAGTTTTGCAGTTCTTCGCTCTTATGACTAGATGTTCCTGTACGCTAGATGAGAACAATGTTGAAACTGACCACACGTGATTGAAACTGCGCTAAGCTTCAAGGTCAAAGAACAAGGGCAAGAATAAAGACTTCAAGGACAGCCAGCAAGAACTTCAAATGGGTCGGTGGTCGCAAAAGCAGCCCTTCGACTCAAATGGATCCTTCATTGCGCATGATCGGATGTAGGCAGTACTATGATAATCAGTTATAATCATTTTTATGTATATGTATACTAATCTGATTAATATGCAATTAGTTATTCTATATAACCTGTTTGTGCTAAAGCTGTGGCATGCACGCTAGGTGGAACTATCCCCCGTGCATCCAGCGCTGCAATAAAGAATGCCTGCTTTCTAAAACTCCAAAACGAGTCTTAGAGAGTTTCTTCGACCGGCTTTTTGGTATCACTTAGTTCAGCAAACTCAACCCCAAATCTGGAACCTCCAGAATTTGGAGCATAAATTTGAGATTTTTGTAAGACTGATATATAAAGAAAATTCTAAAATCATAGATAAATTGTAAAATGTAGGTGCTTGTCTGTTGATTCTGTTGCCCTTTTTATGTCTCGGGGGGATAGGTTTAGGGCTGGATTATACATTTCATTCACTTTCTAAATGAAGCATTTTGTGTAAACATTTAGCACTTGGGTAAGGCAGTTAATCATATAGGTTACTTCTGCTTAGAGGTGAGTAGAAATTTTTTGCCTGGTTCCTTCTCTGTGGTTGTTCCTTAAATTGGATTAGAGAAATAGTCTATTTTTTCCTACTTTGTGGGGAAAAAAAAATAAATCTGACTGCTGAAAACTATAGAGTCTAAGAAGGGAGGGTCTTGACAAAACCTCTTCCAGGAAATGTGCTAGCAACTGCAAGGCAGACATGCAGGTCCTCCATGTTTGGGAAAGAAGAGGGACTATTGCAGATACCAGTGTTTTAAGTAGCAACACTTCTATCAGAAGTCACTTGTATCATAAAACCCTGTGTAGCTTGTGGTATGCAAAGATACTGTGCTAAGCATCCACCAAAGTGCCATAGAGCCAGCAATCCTTAGCTTTATCCTATATCCCTTACGTAAATTTATCATGAATCTTATAAACTTCTCATAAACCAAAAGCTCAAGCATGTCTTGGGATAATTCAACCTCTACTTTTCATGGTCAGATGAAATACAAATATATATTTTTATTTTACATTTTCTGGAAGTTTAACCATAAAAGAGTTACAGTTAAAGGACTTGAACTGCAATACTCTTGCATTTATTTTTGCTACTCAAATTACTCTCCTTCAGATCCATAAGACTAGTGGCAAGAAGTGCTGCTTTGAATCAGATTGCAGATTTGGCTTTGGTGGGTTACAGTCCATGAGAAGAACACTCAGTGTTGTGTGGATTGTCTGGCTCATAGTTCACAAACGAGTTTCACCATGTCTAGTGCACACAGGCGACTCATGAGGGGTTACAAAAGCGACCCAGCCTTGGATTGCCTTGGGGCCCTGTCTCTCTGCAGAGATGACTCATGACTCACAGGGAGCTGTGTAGACAGCTTAGCCCTGGGTTGTCTGATAAACCCTGAACTAAACAGGGCGGTGGCTGTGCCATTCAAAGAACCAAAACCTGAACTGAGCCTTGAAATCCCTTAACAAATAGTATGCCCTGAGTCTCCATCCAACCACTATTCAGTTGCCTGAGGAAGCAAGGTAAAAAAAACCCAAAACCTGGAGGGTTTCAGCTTCAGTTTCAAATGACAACCTTGTGTATTCAAACAATCACAGCCCAACAAAGGAAAGATAAGGGGAAACTCCACTCAGATCTACATAATCCATTTAGGCATATATCATAATCCACTCAGACATAGTCATACACACCATTCCACAAGTTAGGGGATAAAACCCCTAAGATTCAGGTTGGAAATGGGGGAGTCACTTCTCCAACTATACAGTTGGCTTGTGAAGGAGACCCTTCCCCCCCTTGATCGGGACGCCAGTCAAGGTAATTTCCCTGGGATTGAAAGCCCTTACCTGGAGGGGTAAGTGAATATTGTTTATGCTTGAAGTTTGTAAACATGTGTGTGCTTGTGGTTGTCTGTGAATTGCTTGTGGTTGTAATAGTGTACTACTCTTGCTTTTAAAATTGCAACAGTGCATTCTTCCATTGTATCTGTAAAACCTGCAATAGTGGTGTGTTAAGTCTGTGAGTGAAGTTCAAGTCATTTGCCTGAACCTTGCAGTTAAGTCTGCGACTGAAGTTCAAGTCGTTTGCTTGAACCTTGCAGTTAAGTCCTTTTCTGTCACATTAATTTGGCATAGTTGGCAGGATACAATGGAGGAACTATTGCAGAAACATGGTTGTAAACCTTCTCCTGCAGACAAGGAGAAGGCAAAGAAGTTGTGGGGAAGTAAAGAGAAAGTGGTGGCATGGGTAGAGCAGTATAGGAAGGAACAAAAGAAAAAGAAAAATGGGAAAGGTAAAGGTATCCTGTGCACTATTTTTGGAGCATGCCTAACTTGTGCACAGGAGGAGGCACTGAAATCTGAGATGGCAAAAACAACGGGTGCAGCCGATCTCATTGAAGCTACAAAATTCAGGGCATTAGAAACTGAAGTTGAAGTAACCAAAACTGCTTTAGAGGCAGAATGAAAGATAAGTACGGCCTTGAGTGTTCATAATGGACAATTGGAGGTTGAAAGTGTGCTTTTGAGAGCTGAATTAAATTCTGAAAGGGAGAAGAACAGAAAATTACTACAAAAATTAAAATTGTTGTTATCAAGTGCTCCAACTCCCTCTCCCGCCCAAGTCAGGAATCTAGTTATGTGTGCCGATCCTGACACTTGGGACGGGGATATCTGGGGCAACCCAGATGATGAATCCAATGGGGCAAGTAATATTGAAATTCGACTCCTCATTAAAACGGAGGTACAGTTGAGGGTCAGGAATGATCGAAACTTAACTACAACCCTAACCACCCCGTGGTCGGGACCTGAGCTCACCCAAATGCAAGAGAAATTTTCACGCAAGCTGGGGGAAAGTGAAACTGAATATTTACGGTGTGTGTCATTGAATGGAGGGGATCGAGTCTTGTTGAGCAAGGAGGAAGCTAGGGGATATTGGGGTCCTGGTGAGTTCCTTGATCAGGGTCCCATGGGGAACCAACCCTTGACGCTCAGAGTTGCCTATTGGGCAGGGGGACTAGATTCTAGAGAACGAGGTGAACCTCTGACTATTAAAACGGCTGGATTATCTAGGCTGGCTGAATCAGTGTAAAAGGCTGCCTGTATACAAGCTATGTACAAGCGCGGGGAGCAGGGTATTCCCCTTGCTGCTCCAGTTGATCCGGTCCACCTTAAACCGTTAATTAGAGGTCTCCCTGATGTCTTGAAAATTTATGTGCAAAACCTAAAGGAAAGAACTATACAGGCAATTGATCATAATATTTGCAACCCCAACCAGCAACAACGGACTGTTTTAACATGGGGGGAATTATTACAAGAAGTAGTGATTTACGGTAGAGAGATGGGCTGGTTAGAGGAAGGTTCAGATTCACAGTGCCAAGTCCGACAGGCACGATTTTTTGAGGAGAATAACTCCCATCCCCCTCAACAAATGTATTCTCGTTTTGACTCTCAGAGCAATGAACTATGGAAAAAGGCATTAGCATTAGGAATACCACGCTCAGTGTTACATGGGCAGTCCACAGAAAATATTCGTACAGTGATAAACCTGGTGGAGCAGCCTATTAGTAAGGCTATGGGATGTACTGATATTGCCAAAATGCAGGAGAGTAAACCCTCTGCTCCTACCAACCCTTACTCAAGCTTAAGGAAGGATTTGATTGATGTAAAAAACTAGGAAGCGCGGGGGGAATTTCAGGCCGATCCACTCGCTTACTATCCAGCTTAGAATGGCCTAACCAGCATATTGATCCACATATTATTTTAGCCACTGGCCCCAGATGAATACCTGTAAATTTTCTAAGTGATACTGGAGCCCAAATAAGTGTTATCACTGAAAAAACAGCTAAAGGTTTAGGATTGACCCCTACTTGGAAAAAAATAAATATAATAGGAGTAACTGGAGTCCCTGAAACCAGACCAATTAGTAAAATATGTGTTTGGCTTCCAGGGGAAAACCGAATGACTAAGATAAAGGTGGTCATTGGTCCGTATGGAAATAATATACTAGGATTTGATGTCCTAGCAAACAAAGTCTGGAAACTGCCTGATGGGACAGTGTGGAGCTTTGGAGCCCCACCGTGTGAAGTTCAGGTGCTTGAAGCAGCCATTAAGTTACCCCCTTCCAGAGTAACGAATGTTAATCAATATCCTTTACCGGCTGCTGCTAAAGCAGGGCTCAGGGAGGTGATCAAAGACTTGGAGAATCGTGGCATTATAACTAGAGTACACTCTCCCTATAATTCTCCAGTATGGCCAGTACGTAAACCCGACGGCAGATGGCGACTGACGGTTGACTACAGGAGGCTTAATAGTAATACAATGCCACTCACAGCTGCTGTTCCTAACGTTGCTGACCTAGTCACCCAAATCCAAGCAAAACATCACACATGGATGTCCACATTGGACGTTAAGGATATGTTTTTATGATTCCTCTTCAAGAGGAGGATAAACCTTTGCATTCACTTGGGAAGGTATTGACTGGATCTTCCATACTACTTATTACCCTCAGGCAAATGGAATAGTGGAATGAATTAATGGACTAATCAAAAGATTTGCAAGGGTCCATGCATCAAACTGGGACCTGAGATTGTCTGAGGCAGTATATACTGTTAATAACAGATGGGGTGAAAACGGAAACGCAAAAGTTAAGGCGTTCTGTCCTACTGGAGATTTAATCTCCAAGGAACCACATGAAATTGGCAAATTCCCCACACAATTGCATTCTGGCCAACCTGTAATGGTCAAGCTACCTCAAATTGGAGTTGTACCCCTGATACTGACCAACCCGAGGGGGCCGTATGCATGGGAAGCAAAAGATAGCTCCAATCGCATACATCGGATAAGTAGCAGGTGGATTATACCAGATTTCTAACCAATTTATCGTCGAGCGTGTATACGTTCGAGCAGCTCTCTTCTCTTTAAATTATAGGACTGTTCCAGCTGAAGAAGGATAAGGGACAACTGGGAAGACACGGGGTGGAGACCTCACAGACGTCGATCCGAACTGATGTGAACTGTACCTGAGAGGAATTGACAAGCTACACAGGCCTGGAGCATGGATCAGGAGTTTTGATCTTTTGATTTTTGTTTGTTTGTTTTGGTAGGGATAATTGTTTGTTAATCTAAGTTTTAATAGTGCTATACTATGGCTGTAATTGTAAGGTTTTTTGTAATAATTGTTGTTAGTCCTATAATAACCATAGGCATAAGTAAACAATCTAGGATATGGAATAGACAGCCTCGGGCTTTTGAGCAACACATTGATGGTTCCCCAATTGTGAATGACACCAAACCAGACAATGTGATCTATAAGATGATACAAGGTTTTGCTCGCATGCTTAACTTTTCTCATGTGACTACCTGTTTGCCTTTACCACATACCCCCACTCAGGGGATCCCCATAACAGCTCACCCCGTGGATATAGGTAAGAATTTAGATTGGCTCCAGAATGAAAATGTCTACCATTTGGGGTGAATTTGAATGGAAGTGGCCATTTAACAATATGTTAAAACGAACTTCCGTTTGGAGCCTAAATTGTTCCTATGCCCCACTTTGTCGGGACAATAAGACTTAGGATGTAGGGGCAAACAGCCCCAATCCTCCCAACAGCCATGTTCCAAACACCCTGGGGCAGATACACGGTATGGGGATGAGCCATATTGAGGAAAACGCTTAGTCCTGAGGTATGTGGAACCGGTAAACACCCAGTGGTGCTTTGAGTTTCCTTCAACACCTGGTAATTCATGTATGTGGTTCAATGTGATGGAAGGACCACCTGCTAATTGTTTATGGTCTCAAGCCCATGAGGAGAGAAAAGATGACAGGAAGGAGTGCTATCCCTGGCGGTCTCGACAAAGGTTCTCAACACAACCCAATGTGAAAAAACCCCACCCCTGTGGAATTGTACAAATATTATAAAATGTACCACTGGTGGGGATCTAGAAAATAGTTGGTTGTGGTTAATTCCTTCATTATGGCATTTAATCAGTGCTGCCTGCTTGTGTCAAAATTACACCAGGCCATATCCCCCAGCAATGGGATGTAATACTAGCATAAGCTATATAGACTTAAAATATTCTGAGAAATCCTCCGGTCGCATTCCTCGAACCATGGGTAATTGTGACAACTCACCTATATATGCTCCACGTCAGTTAACTTGGATATGCTCAGATGGGACTATTGCAGATATGTTAAGACCTATACATCTTGGTCTGCAGCGTACTTTGGGAGTACCGTCATTATGTCCTTCTTATTACTCTGAGAAATTTATCTCTCAAGGACTGTGGCATCCCCGTACCAAACGAAGTACAGACAACACCGATTGGACTGTATCCCAGAAATTAGCAGTGTGGGCCGAAGGATTCTTTGGGCTAGGAATAGGTCACCTTAAAACTAGAATTGTGCTGCCCAATTTAACTGCACAAGTGGAAGCTTCGGCAGACCTCACTAAAGATAATTTTGAATTGCTCAATACACAAGTACAAACTGCCTCGAAAGTTGCACTTCAAAATCGACTTGCACTGGATATGATATTACTCAAAGAACAAGGGGTGTGCGGATACTTGAAAGCAAACCATGAACAAGAAGAATGTTGTGTCACAATTCCTAATGTGTCACTACCTCTTCAGGAAAACCTCCAGAAAATGAAGAAGATAGTCAAAGTTACTCATGAACTGCAGGACCAAATGAAGGAAACCTGGTTGGGAAATATTTTTGGTAGGATAGGATGGGTATTTTCTGGATGGATTGTTAACTTGTGTATTGGCTTTGTGTGGCAAGGTTTTGGTAGCGGGGGGGGTTACAGGGGTGGCTTCTGTAAGAAGCTGCTGGAAGCTTCCCCTGTGTTCGAGAGAGAGCCAATACCAGCCAACTCTAAGACGGACCCGCCACTGGCCAAGGCCGAGCCAATCAGCAATAGTGGTAACACCTCTGTGATAACATTTTTAAGAAGGGAAAAAAAGTTGGGACAGATGGAAACGGCAGCCGGAGAGAGGAGTGAGAACATGTAAAGAGAAACAACCCTGCAGACACCAAGGTCAGTGAAGAAGGAGGGGGAGGAGATGCTCCAGGCGCCGGAGCAGAGATTCCCCTGCAGCCCGTGGGGAAGACCATGGTGAGGCAGGCTGGTCCCCCTGCAGTCCATGGAGGTCCATGGTGGAGCAGATATCCACCTGCAGCCCATGGAGGACCCCACGCCGGAGCAGGTGGGTTCCCGAAGGAGGCTGTGACCCCGTGGGAACCCCGCGCTGGAGCAGGCTCCTGGCAGGACCTGCGGATCTGTGGAGAGAGGAGCCCACGGAGCAGGTTTTCTGGCAGGACTTGTGACCCCGTGGGGGACCCACGCTGGAGCAGTGTGCTCCTGAAGGACTGCACGCCATGGAAAGGACCCATGCTGGAGCAGTTCGTGAAGAACTGCAGCCTGTGGGAAGGACCCATGTTGGAGAAGTTCGTGGAGGACTGTCTCCTGTGGGAGGGACCCCACACTGGAGCAGGGGAAGAGTGTGATGAGTCCTCCCCCTGAGGAGGATGAAGCGGCAGAAATAACATGTGATGAACTGACTGTAAACCCCATTCCCTGTGCCGCTGGGGGGGTGGTAGAGAATCCGGGAGTGAAACTGTGCCCGGGAAGAAGGGAGGGGTGGAGGGAAGGTGTTTTGAGATTTGGTTTTATTTCTCATTACCCTACTCTGGTTGATTGGTAATAAATTTAGTTAATTTTCCCCAAGCTGAGTCTGTTTTGCCCGTGATAGTAACTGGTGAGTGATCTCTCCTGTCCTTATCTTGACCCACAAGCCTTTTATTATATTTTCTCCCCCCTGTCCAGCTGAGGAGGGGGGAGTGATAGAGCGGCTTTGGTGGGCACCTGGCATCCAGCCAGGGTCAACCCACCACAACTTGTTACAAACACTGATTGTTATTATAATTTCTATTATTGTAGTATGCATTGCTGTTAGTTGTGTAAAAAGAATGATTGTAAAATCTATCTCTCAGTTAACGGCTCACCCAGAAATTGAGGAATACGTAACTCTACTAAAACACACAGACGAAACTTATACCAATACACTGGTCAATGATGACATACATGTGGTTGAATTGTGACTCAGGTCACAGGGTGGATTGTGTGGATTGTCTGGCTCATAGTTCACAAACGAGTTTCACCATGTCTAGTGCACACAGGCGACTCATGAGGGGTTACAAAAGCGACCCAGCCTTGGATTGCCTTGGGGCCCTGTCTCTCTGCAGAGATGACTCACAGGGAGCTGTGTAGACAGCTTAGCCCTGGGTTGTCTGATAAACCCTGAACTAAACAGGGCGGTGGCTGTGCCTTTCAAAGAACCAAAACCTGAACTGAGCCTTGAAGTCCCTTAACAAATAGTATGCCCTGAGTCTCAATCCAACCACTATTCAGTTGCCTGAGGAAGCAAGGTAAAGAAAACCTGGAGGGTTTCAGCTTCAGTTTCAAATGACAACCTTGTGTATTCAAACAATCACAGACCAGCAAAGGAAAGAAAGATAAGGGGAAACTCCACTCAGATATCCATAATCCACTCAGGCATATATACATAATCCACTCAAACATACATAAACCACTGTCCTGGGTTCAGCTGGGATAGAGTTAATTTTCACAGGAATCTGGGAGGGGGGGCACAGCCGGGACAGCTGACCTGAAGTAGCCAAGGAGCTATTCCATACCATGTGACATCATGCTCAGTATATAAAGGGGGAGCGGGCTGGGGGGTGCGCTCTCGGCTTTCGGTGGGGGAAGTGGTGGAGCGTTGGGTTCCGGGTGGTGAGCAGTTGCACTGTGCATCACTTGTTTTATGTATTCTTTTATTAGTACCATTGTTGTTGTTGTAACTTCTCTTTTTGTGTTGTCCCAGTAAATTGTCCTTATCTCAACCCTCGAGGTTCTGGGTTTTTTTTTTCTTTTCTCCTTTCTGATTCTCCTCCCCATCCCACTGAAGGGGGGTGGGAGGAGTGAGCGAGCGACTGTGTGGTCCTTTGTTACCGGCTGGGCTGAAACCATGACAACCACTCAGGCATATATCATAATCCACTCATAGTCATACACACCGTTCCACAAATCAGGGGATAAAACCCTTAAGATTCAGGTTGGAAATGGGGGAGTCACTTCTCCAACTATACAGTTGGCTTGTGAAGGAGACCCTTCCCCTCCTTGATCGGGACGCCGGTCGAGGTCGCTTCCCTGGGATTGAGAGCCCTTACCTGGAGGGGTAAGTGAATATTGTTTATTCTTGAAGTTTGTAAACACGTGTGTGCTTGTGGTTGTCTGTGAATCACTTGTGGTTGTAATAGTGTACTACTCTTGCTTTTAAAATTGCAACAGTGCATTCTTCCATTGTATCTGTAAAACCTGCAATAGTGGCGTGTTAAGTCTGTAAGTGAAGTTCAAATGAATCATTTGCTTGAACCTTGCAGTTAAGTCTTTTTCCGCCACAGTCCCATAGACTTGTGAGCGTCCAGACGGCAGTTCATTCAGGATTCCTGTGAATACAAAAAGGAAGAAAATATGCTCGGCCGTATTCAACCGGCAGGGTTAAAAGGAAGGTGAGATTCACCATGTTCTAATCCAGTGTCCCTTTCGTGAGCAATCTTGGGCTTCCCATGCGTAGGGATTTTTGGGTGTAGTTAGTACCATTGGTACTGTTCCAATCTGAGGCATTTTCACCAGTACAGATTGTCCGGTGTAAAATCTCATAGGATATTCTCCTGGCTTTGTATGAAGTTTTGTAGTGATTGTATTAGCAGATACACAAAAGGCTTTCATTTTGGGGCAGCCATCTCCGCTCCATGTATTATTCAATTGGTATATGGTGTTATACAATATCGCAAATGCCATCCAGATTCATGAGTCTTTGCAAAATGCTTGACCAATTCAGTTTCAGTTTCGCCTGGCTTATGGCCACAGCATTCTTACAAATCGGCTGTTGCGGACACATATTTAGCTAACGGTCGCAAGAGCATTCCAGACGCCTTTAGAAGGCCTTGAACAGAATAAACAAGAAGACAAAAAAAGAAAGATACCAATTAGAAGAACACAGGTGCGCATTCCACGATAAAGGGAACTTGGCACAAAGAACCTCAATTCGGCAGCTTATCTTGACCAATTAGACTGAGACAAGTTTCGCATGTTTTAGTTAATATAACCAATTATGTCTTATGTTTATGCGCATGTACAGTGTTGATATAACCAATCATTAGGTGTAACTAGGTGCATGGACAGCACATGCTAACCAATCTTTAATCAGCTTATGCATGAACGGGAACCAGAATGAGTATATAAACCGAGCTATTTTGGCAATAAAGTGGCATCTGCTTGATCATATTGATTGTGTGCAGTGTCCGTGACTTCCGCGTCAACAAGTGGCGCCCGAACAGGGACCCTCAGATCGGTGTTGAATTCTACGACAGGAGCCGACAGAGAGAGGGTGCGGAAGGCGGCCGTAGGCGAGTGCTGCCCCGGCACTCGGTTAAAAATGGTACCGTCGTGGAATCTCGTCCTGATCAGGTGAGCAGCCGGGGAGGAGATGGGGTCCACTATGTCCAAGGAAGAGGCAGCAGTGGTTAAGCTCCTGTGATGGGTTAACCCTGGCTGGATGCCAGGTGCCCACCAGAGCTGTTCTATCACTCCCCCTCCTTCTCAACTGGACAGGGGAGAGAAAATATAACAAAGAGCTTGTGGGTCGAGATAAGGATAGGAGAGATCACTCACCAATTACCGTCACGGGCAAAACAGACTCAGTTTGGGGAAAAATTAACTTGATTTATTACAAATCAACCGGAGTAGGGTAATGAGAAATAAAACCAAATCTCAGAACACCTTCCCTCCACCCCTCCCTTCTTCCCGGGCACAACTTCACTCCCGGATTCTCTACCACCCCCCCCCCCAGCGGCACAGGGGGACGGGGATGGGGTTTACGGTCAGTTCATCACACGTTATTTTCTGCCGCTTCATCCTCCTCAGGGGGAGGACTCATCACACTCTTCCCCTGCTCCAGCGTGGGGTCCCACCCACGGGAGACAGTCCTCCACGAACTTCTCCAACGTGGGTCCTTCCCACGGGCTGCAGTTCTTCACGAACTGCTCCAGCATGGGTCCTTTCCACAGTGTGCAGTCCTTCAGGCACAGACTGCTCCAGCGTGAGCCCCCCACGGGGTCACAAGTCCTGCCAGAAAACCTGCTCTGTGGGCTCCTCTCTCCACAGATCCGCAGGTCCTGCCAGGAGCCTGCTCCAGCGCGGGGTTCCCACGGGGTCACAGCCTCCTTCGGGAACCCACCTGCTCCGGCGTGGGGTCCTCCACGGGCTGCAGGTGGATATCTGCTCCACTGTGGACCTCCATGGACTGCAGGGGGACAGCCTGCCTCACCATGGTCTTCACCACGGGCTGCAGGGGAATCTCTGCTCCGGCGCCTGGAGCATCTCCTCCCCCTCCTTCTTCACTGACCTTGGTGTCCGCAGGGTTGTTTCT
Organism: Harpia harpyja; assembly: GCF_026419915.1. NCBI lineage: Eukaryota > Metazoa > Chordata > Aves > Accipitriformes > Accipitridae > Harpia > Harpia harpyja. The sequence goes on from NC_068968.1 coordinate 7,947,315, forward strand.
CTTACATGTTCTCACTCCTCTCTCCGGCTGCCGAATACCGCCGTCCCAACTTTTTTTCCTTCTTAAAAATGTTATCACAGAGGCGTTACCACTATCGCTGATTGGCTTGGCCTTGGCCGGCGGCGGGTCTGTCTTAGAGCCGGCTGGTATGGGCTCTGTCGAACACAGGGGAAGCTTCCAGCAGCTTCTTACAGAAGCCACCCCTGTAACCCCACCCGCTACCAAAACCTTGCCACACAAAACCAATACATTCCACCCCTCGCCTCTGTGCATCACATTTTTAAGAACTATCATTAAAATCTACATTCATCACACAAAATCTTCACTCACATCAACAAAAAAGAATTCCCCACACCAAAATCAAAATAATATCATCACAAAACCGACAAAAAGTGGACAATTTACACACAATCCACCCCTCGTCCCTTCACCACAATTACAACAATAAAAATTCCCCGCTCGTCATGCAGCTCTTAACTCTCTAGCTGCGTTCAGTCCATGTTTTGCCCGTTACCTCTCTCAGTTACTATCCTTATCTCAAATTCCTCACTTGCCCGCATTCTCCACCAAAAAGACTGTGATGGGTTAACCCTGGCTGGATGCCAGGTGCCCACCAGAGCTGTTCTATCACTCCCCCTCCTTCTCAACTGGACAGGGGAGAGAAAATATAACAAAGAGCTTGTGGGTCGAGATAAGGATAGGAGAGATCACTCACCAATTACCGTCACGGGCAAAACAGACTCAGTTTGGGGAAAAATTAACTTGATTTATTACAAATCAACCGGAGTAGGGTAATGAGAAATAAAACCAAATCTCAGAACACCTTCCCTCCACCCCTCCCTTCTTCCCGGGCACAACTTCACTCCCGGATTCTCTACCACCCCCCCCCCCAGCGGCACAGGGGGACGGGGATGGGGTTTACGGTCAGTTCATCACACGTTATTTTCTGCCGCTTCATCCTCCTCAGGGGGAGGACTCATCACACTCTTCCCCTGCTCCAGCGTGGGGTCCCACCCACGGGAGACAGTCCTCCACGAACTTCTCCAACGTGGGTCCTTCCCACGGGCTGCAGTTCTTCACGAACTGCTCCAGCATGGGTCCTTTCCACAGTGTGCAGTCCTTCAGGCACAGACTGCTCCAGCGTGAGCCCCCCACGGGGTCACAAGTCCTGCCAGAAAACCTGCTCTGTGGGCTCCTCTCTCCACAGATCCGCAGGTCCTGCCAGGAGCCTGCTCCAGCGCGGGGTTCCCACGGGGTCACAGCCTCCTTCGGGAACCCACCTGCTCCGGCGTGGGGTCCTCCACGGGCTGCAGGTGGATATCTGCTCCACTGTGGACCTCCATGGACTGCAGGGGGACAGCCTGCCTCACCATGGTCTTCACCACGGGCTGCAGGGGAATCTCTGCTCCGGCGCCTGGAGCATCTCCTCCCCCTCCTTCTTCACTGACCTTGGTGTCCGCAGGGTTGTTTCTCTTACATGTTCTCACTCCTCTCTCCGGCTGCCGAATACCGCCGTCCCAACTTTTTTTCCTTCTTAAAAATGTTATCACAGAGGCGTTACCACTATCGCTGATTGGCTTGGCCTTGGCCGGCGGCGGGTCTGTCTTAGAGCCGGCTGGTATGGGCTCTGTCGAACACAGGGGAAGCTTCCAGCAGCTTCTTACAGAAGCCACCCCTGTAACCCCACCCGCTACCAAAACCTTGCCACACAAAACCAATACAGCTCCTCCAACATATGCTCTCTACGAGAGGATTAAGTTATGACTCGTCTACCCTGAAAGCCCTGCTACTATGGGCGAGAGAAAAAAGCTTACTCCCTACCTTTGGAGATGCTTTTGCCATCCCTACTTGGGAAAAGATAGAGCAAGAACTATGGCATAACATAAGTTCGGGTTCAAAAGAGGCGAGCAGATACCCCACCATGTGGAAGTTAATTATAGAAACTTTAAAAGATATGAAAGCTGAATGTTCGGCAGTAGCTTCTGCTTTTGCCGCACTGCAGCCCGAAGGGCCACAAGGGATGCCATCCCCGGCGAGCTTCACCTTTGCGCCACCACAAATTCCAGCCGTTGTTCCAGCCCGTGTATCTGGCGCAGGGGCTAGTGCAGTCAGGAAATCTGCGGTAGCAGATCCAGAGCCCAGAGATCAGCCTTTGGAAAAAGCCGACAGCCTGGCAGAATTTCCACCACCACCAGCAGAAGAGACGGAAAACAACTTAGTCTCTAATTCTCGTCCTTCATCACCTAAACCAGTTGCCTCATCCCTGTATCCACCACTGCCACCATCTACTCCTCCATCCCCGCTCGAGGGAAAGGAGGAACGGGCAATAGGTTCGGGGGATCCGCAACTAAAGGAACTGTTACAAAGGCTGGAGGCTCTCGAAGCCCGCCTGGAGCCGTCGGTGAAGTCCGAGCCGGCGTCTTCAACTTTTCCTGCACCTCCACCACCCTTCAACGCAGGATTTTCGTCGTTCCCGCGACCACCTACAATGAATCCTTGTGTTTCCCAGGACGTATCGGGTGAGATCGGTGCCATGGCTCCTTTGCCACCGCCACCTCTGGTGACCTTATTAACAGGGGGTGGGGTGGGAGATCCAGCAAAAAGATGGAAGGGGGTAATCAGAGATGCTTTAATGGAAGGTGAAATTATTCCATCTGCGTTTCCAGTTGTGGCAGGGGCGCTTGGGGGTCCTGTTTGGGAAGCGTTAGACTGGAAAGTTTTAAAAGAAGCTAAGGCAGCAGTCACTCAATATGGGTTAAAATCACCATACAGTTAATCTGTTATTCAACATGTATTTTCTGCACATTTATTGACACCATACGATGTTAAAATGATTGTGCAAATGTTACTGCTTCCATCCCAGCAGATCCAATTTTATCAAAACTGGCAAGCGACCTGTGAAAATGCAGCTGCTATCCCACGACAGAACGGGGATCCTTTGTTTGGAGTGCAAGCTCAAATGTTATTGGGGGCAGGTCCTTATGCCAGATCAGGATGGCAGGCACAATTTGCCATAGAAGTTTTACAACTCAGTCAAGATTTAGCTCTTAAAGCATTGAACAGAAACCTTTTAATTAGCGTGGGTACAGCTTTTGAGCTTAGTACCTGGGAAGCTATCGGAACCTCCCTATGGGATGAAATTAGTGACGGGTCTAAAGAAGTTAAGGGTCTTGCAACTTTATGGAAATTAATTAAGACAAATCTGCAAGAAATGAAAGCAGATCGTAAAGCGTCTGCGTCTGCTTTTGCTGCTCTCTCTCCCACCACAAGCGAAGGAGAAACGCGGGGAGAAAAACATAATGCAGCGAGAGAGACTTTTGGAGCTTGTCCGCCTGCTCCTGTGCCCTTGACTTCTGCTCCACTCACTGGGACTGCTGATATTAATCAGCCATCTGACAGTTCCCAAGCCTCCCTAACCGTACGCTTAAAGGAAACCCTACAGAATCAGGAAGCGAGTAAAAATCCGCCTACGAGAAAACAGCCCCCAGATATTACCACTCAACATAAACAAATTATACCTAGCATATACTCTCCGTTGCATCTGTCTACGCCTGGGTCGCCTCAAGAGCATGAAGAGGGGCCGGAGCTCACTTCGCAGCAGTTGCAGTCAGTAATAGAAAAGCTGGCACAGCTGGAAGCTGCTGTGAAGAGAGAAAAACCGCTAAACCGTATCCTTTGATGCACCCCCTTCCCCCCCCCCCGCTTTCCTCCTCCTCACTGCATTTGGCCTGTTATGGGTGACACACATAAGTGAAGAATGGATGATCCAACAACCAAAACAGAATGTATGGGTAACTTTAGCGAACATAATGCATCAAGAAACTGTATATCTTTCTGTTGCTACCCCTGAAAACCCTTTTTCTACCTCTTTGGTGGGGTTACCTCTAGACACCTGGCCAGATCCAATGCCTGAATTTTCCCTTTGTACTAACCCACAATCCTGTGTCGATACTTGGGACAGTGTGTATGCACACCTGCCTCAAGTAATGCAAGAACCTCAAGAGTTAGAGTTGTTAGGATCAGTCATCGTGAATGCCTGTGTGATGTTTAATTACACCTATAACACCACTCGAAAGGGTCAGAATGTAAATGCTATTTTGCCTGTATATAGAAATGCTACAGCTTGGTGTAACTATATCTATTCCAGAATATCACGCTCTTTTTTCTATTCCAGCTGCTTTACCTGCAGGGATGTTTTTAATTTGTAGGGATAGAGCGTGAGGGGGAATTCCATCGAAACTTAACGGGAGGCCATGTAGCCTCGGACGACTTACGTTACTGACACCTGATATCAATATGATTCCCAGTAAAAGACTCATGATAACTAACACAGGGTTAAGCGGATGACTAACAAGTTTAAGAATTACGGGATGGTTGAAAGATTTGCTTATGCATGGCTTAGTTATTTTAATTGTAATATTAGCAGTTGTAATGATTGTACCATATATCATAAAAATAGTTGAACGTATGAGTGCAAAAGCATTTCATGTAACTTGGATTGCACAAAAACAAAAAGGGGGAATTGTGGGAGATTTCATGGAAAATGGGGGACATTTCTTTGAGCCTGATTATTTAGAGTTAGCATAAGTAGGCCGCAGTTAGCATGAGTGGGCCAGAGTACGTGACAGCTGCAGTATAAACGGACTTTGAACCACCAGAAAAACAACGGACATGAGGAACTTGGACAGTGGAGCAATTAATAAACAAGATAACAGAACTACAGAGGCAAGAAGGAGCTGCAAGAGCTTTAACGCAATTAAGCAAGCTGTCATTTCAGCTTAGAGCATTTAACTTCAGGATGGGGACTTAGGAGTTGGTTTGTATCTTTGTTAAAAATCGGGGTTTCTTTTATTCTTGTGTATTTTATTAGGTATAATGTTGCTTTTACTGTGTTTAATTAATTGTGTTCATAGATCTTGTAGGTCACCTTGACCAACATGACAGGTCAAGATTCTTTGTGCAGTGCAACCGCATCACAAAGCCCATGAACCGATAGACAGGATGGCTATGACTCGTGCAGCGTGCCTGGCCAGCGAGCGCATGCGTCATAGGCTCCCCATGTTGCAACCGAGGCGGATTTTGGCACCCGCTGGCCACGTGTGCTGAAATCCGTTCCTCTGCAGATGTATAAATACCGGGATTTTCCGAAGAGCATCAGGCTGGTGTACAGCAAGGCCATCGTTGCCTCTGTGGGGACGCCCACGTAAAGCTGACACCTACCGATTGCTGGGCTGAGTTTGTGGCACAAGACGGCACAAGAATGTATGGATGGTCCATCTTCCTCACAGTCCTCGGATGGACGTAGTCATGGATACCGCCGCAAGCCAAATAAAACATCTGGATAACCCTGGCTGACGTGACCGGACAAGATTGCTTATGCCTCCATACAGCAACACCAAGCAATCCCTTTTTCACAGGTTTAATAGGGGGTTCCACTGGCATCAACGAAGTTTAAGAACTTATTGATGGAGACCCCTGTGCAGCAGGTCATGGACTCAATGGATGGGAATGCCTGGTTTCCACGGATCGGGCATTCACCCTCATTGCCACCCCAGGAATCACAAATTCTGGGGTCCCTGAATACAGATTGGTGTAGTATTATCTGATTTACTGTTAGATGTAGATAGTATTAGACACACAACCTTACAAAATAGAGCTGCTCTTAAATCATTAGTTAAGATAGTTTTGATTTATCTTGTAGTGGTTTTTTTGTACTTTAATTTGTGTGCCTTGTATGTTGCAATGTGTTTAAAAATTAATTGATAGATCAAGTAAGGCTGTGTTAATTGATGTAAAACAAAAAAGGGGGAATTGTGGACACATATTTAGCTAACGGTCGCAAGAGCATTCCAGACGCCTTTAGAAGGCCTTGAACAGAATAAACAAGAAGACAAAAAAAGAAAGATACCAATTAGAAGAACACAGGTGCGCATTCCACGATAAAGGGAACTTGGCACAAAGAACCTCAATTTGGCAGTTTATCTTGAGCAATTAGACTGAGACAAGTTTCGCATGTTTTAGTATAACCAATTATGTCTTATGTTTATGCGCATGTACAGTGTTGATATAACCAATCATTAGGTGTAACTAGGCGCGTGGACAGCACATGCTAACCAATCTTTAATCAGCTTATGCATGAACGGGAACCAGAATGAGTATATAAACCGAGCTATTTTGGCAATAAAGTGGCATCTGCTTGATCATATTGATTGTGTGCAGTGTCCGTGACTTCCGCGTCAACAATCGGCCATCTGAATTGGATCGAACGGGGGTGTTTTTTGGGTACAATCTCCTGCTCCACCCCGAGGCCCAGTGGTTTCTTCTGTTTTTATAATGGGCCTGGCCTCATATTCGGGGGAATCTAAAGGAGACAGAGGGTTATTTCCCCTTGCATAGCTATCATCGGGGTCACCCCATATGTTTCCATCCCATTCTTCAGGGGATACAATTAGTTTCCTAATTTGCACAATGTCAGGGGGATGGGGAGCTTGCATAAGCATCATTTCAACCCTTTCCTCCAACTTTTATATTGGCCCTGGCAAGTTTTAGCTGTTCTTCAACAGATTTCCAATCATGCCAGTTATCACAAGCCCATTCTTCTGAAAATCTAGGGCTCAAAGTTATTCCATGCTTTGTAAGTAATCAGTGATACTACTTGCCATCCTGTCTGTGACGCCAATTTGTCGCGAAAGGAGTGGTTTGGACCGCTTAAAGAATCACCTTTAAGGGTATCAGTGAAACTGATTTAATAGGAATTTATAAAAGCGCGACTTCACAGAATATGATGGCAAGGTTCACTCTATTATTTAATATATGGATGAAACATACAAAGGAAAATTAAGTTAGAATCAAACTAAAATTATGTATACAGAGACTGAAGATACAATAGGGTAAAAGAGAAACATACAAAGGTTTAAAGAAAGGTAGGGGAGACCCTCCCTGTGGCAGAAAGAGACTTAACTGCAAGGTTCAAGCAAATGATTCATTTGAACTTCACTTACAGACTTAACACGCTACTATTGCAGGTTTTACAGATACAATGGAAGAATGCACTGTTGCAATTTTAAAAGCAAGAGTAGTACACTATTACAACCACAAGTGATTCACAGACAACCACAAGCACACACGTGTTTACAAACTTAAACCATAAACAATATTCACTTACCCCTCCAGGTAAGGGCTTTCAATCCCAGGGAAGCGACCTCGACCGGCGTCCCGATCAAGGAGGGGAAGGGTCTCCTTCACAAGCCAACTGTATAGTTGGAGAAGTGACTCCCCCATTTCCAACCTGAATCTTAGGGGTTTTATCCCCTAACTTGTGGAATGGTGTGTATGACTATGAGTGGATTATGTATATATGCCTGAGTGGATTATGTAGATCTGAGTGGAGTTTCCCCTTATCTTTCTTTTGCTGGTCTGTGATTGTTTGAGTACACAAGGTTGTCATTTGAAACTGAAGCTGAAACCCTCCAGGTTTTCTTTACCTTGCTTCCTCAGGCAACTGAATAGTGGTTGGATTGAGACTCAGGGCATGCTATTTGTTAAGGGACTTCAAGGCTCAGTTCAGGTTTTGGTTCTTTGAAAGGCACAGCCACCGCCCTGTTTAGTTCAGGGTTTATCAGACAACCCAGGGCTAAGCTGTCTACACAGCTCCCTGTGAGTCATCTCTGCAGAGAGACAGGGCCCCAAGGCAATCCAAGGCTGGGTCGCTTTTGTAACCCCTCATGAGTCGCCTGTGTGCACTAGACATGGTGAAACTCGTTTGTGAACTATGAGCCAGACAATCTGTATACTCCCGTTGAGTCACGAGGTTCAGAGAAGACCTCCTTGCTTTCTAAACTCCTGTTGGATTCTAGGTGCAGCTGTATCAACTCCTAGTTCCAGACTTGGTCAACAGTTTATATCTAAAGAGATTATGAGCATAATAGCAGCCTGAGATTCATTCACAGTCAAATAAAGTTCATGACAGTAATTTAAGCATAGATTTTGAAAAGCAATATTTGTAATATACTTGCTATAGAATATTCAGGTTTTATTTAATATCTGATTCACCCTTTCCAATAGTTGTTTAAGATGATTATTCTCACTCACAAGTTTATCAACTCGGATTCCTAGTTTTTCTCCTGTCTCCCTCTCAAAGGCCAATGGTGACTTCAACACCTCATTTTCCGATTTCAAAGCTGCATATTCTGCATCAGAAATTTGTTTGGGAGCAGGGGCTTCCTTAGCTTCTTGCTGAGCACAAGTTAAACAGGCTCCTAAAAATGCACAAATGACACCTTTCCTTTGCATAGCCTGACACTGCTCAGTGTGTTCTACCACTTTATCTTCATCCTTCCAAAACTTTTGAGCCCACTCCTTCCCAGCCTGGGAAGGGGCACATTTATATTTTTGCAGCAGTTTATCCATGGCAATCCTGATGACTATGCCAATTTTCTGTTGTGTTAAAGGGTAAAGAAGTTTGGCAGAAAATAAACCCCTTTGTGTTCCAGGTTATCCTCAGATATCAGAGGGGCTGGGGCCGGCTAGGCTTAGATTCCGAGTGATGTCCAATTCAACGCTATAAGTCCAGTTGCGTTCAATATATTGAACTACCATGATTACGGATGCACTAATAGCGCACTGTACTTTCAATTTAGCCACGTTCAATGAACTAAACCGGCCACACTTAGATTAATGAACAGTACAGTTTATTAAAGCAACAGGAGCACAGGTTCTTTTGAATTGCCAGTGATAAATACACTGTCTGCAAAGCACGTGCAAATAATAATACGGTCGACTACAAGCACATTAAATTATGGAAGAAAAGAGCTCTAATGATTTCTAAGTTTCCCGGGAAAGCACTCGGTACAGCCAAGTGTTTGAATCTCACCCCATAGGCGTCCCTATGGGGGGGGAAGAGAGGTTCAGCCCGTCGACTGGTCCCAGAAGTCAGCGATGTCCTCCCGACTTATCCATGATGGTATCTTCCCTAACAGTCCCCCTCTCTTAAGGCCTTTTATACTATTTTCCTATTTAGGTGGAGCTTGAGTGACTCTAGTCATACGTACCTTTACTATGATTGATATAAAGTTCCCTCGCTTTGCTTTTAAAGGTATATGCTAGAGAAAATTCAGAGCGCATGCTCAGTGAGGAGTGGTCGCACCTTGGAGGTGGGTAACTTTTGGGATGGAGGTGTGTTTTGGTATTATAATGAGCAAAGTTCACCCAGAGGACATGATTTTGCGTGTCAGTACCCCAGAACAGGGCACTTATGATATTATCCCCCCCAAAAGCTTCCTTTTTGCAAATTTCCTTGTCTTTTCAGAAGAAATACAAAACATTCTCTGAAAGCATCAAAATAAACTTTGAACAAATTTGGAAATAAAGTGAGTTATCTTATTTGTGAACATCACGTAGGTGTAAACATCTGTGGCCTCCAAGCATCTGTTAAAATAGCAACAGCAGCAGCAGCATTTCTTAGAACCTATCTAAAGCCCAGAGTCACTGGAATAGCTCTAGTAAATGTTATGGTCTTTGGAAAGGGACAGTAATGAATTTGCTTAATAGATTAATTGGATCAAATTAATCCTTGGTAACTGATTTGGATGGGGTTATACTTTAAACTGATTTGATTCCTTCGACATTCACACACAGAGGCACTGCAAAATGCATCTTGCTGGGGTTTCCAATTGCATATCTTCCCCCAAAATCACTCTGTTAGGGGTTCCTCCACCTCTTCTTAAGATACCTGGTAAATGCATGCAGGACTGTTTCTTGAAGTCTGTCACTGAGGAATATCAATAACGGGATGAGCTACAGAACACATGCCTTCTAAACAATCAAGCAAAAACAATACAAAGACAAAAGATTACAGTAGGCTCTTGAAAGCAATTCACTGAGTGTTCACAAAGGTCATGGAAAGCATAGAAATTCATACTTTGCTGATACTACTGCATGTTACTAGTATCTTTCTCCCTTCATAGTTTACTAGTGCCATATTAGCCTTAACAAGCTATCTACCATTTCTCATTTGAAGTCTAATCTTAAGGTACTTGAAAACAGTCAAAAGAACCCTGCTGAGCCTAGACAGCCTTGGTTCAGTCTTTGGGCCCCATTTACAAACTATCAAATTCGATTGCCAATATTTCATGGGCTAAACATCCAAAAATTTCATCTTGAAATGTGACATAATCCAGCGATTCACTAACAAAGTCTTCCGCCATCTTTGTAATACGACTGGGGTTTTGGTAAATTGTCACTGGAGTAGAAATAACATAAGGAGCCACTACCTAAAATAAGAAATCATAACAACCGTGTAATGTCATCAAGCATTTACATAAGGCCATTCACTCTGCAGAATCTCACATCATCTGACAAATAATAACAGGTGCTTGCAAAGGATTAAAGTACTGCTTGGAATAAGTAAAGATACTGCAGTAGAATATAGGAAAAAAAGCCTATATTTGCACACAGGGAGAAGAGAAAGCTTTGGCAGGGGCACCCAGGGCATGCCAGGGGCTTGCAGAGCACATAAGGAGCACCAAGGATGGCTACACTCCACAGGTTTGAGCATCTGACTGGTACCCCCTGCTCCTGACCCCTGGTACTGTGATTAGCATAACTAATGCCATTTTATAAGGCAAGTAGCCAGGCTCTGTGACTGAGCAGGTCACATATTCGTTCCCTTTCCCCTCATTATTAGGCCCTGAAGGTCCTGTGAACCAAGTAGACAAACCAACCGGATTTCTTCCCCTCCATACAGGCCTCAAGATTCCTGGGTGCCAGGCCGATTATGCCCTTCCTTGCCAGCCTTGAAGGTCCCAGGCACCTGGCCAATCAGGTGTTGTTGATGACCCTGTCACAGAACAAGGAAGCATAGCAGCACACAGAGCACTGTCTATAAAATCAAGCAGTTACAAGTCCTAAGTGGGGAACTTGGACTGGAACTGCTGCTGGACAGTGAGACCCGTGAATCCCTAGTGGCCAGGGACACCTCCACCGTTGTCTGCTTCCTCCGAGGATTAAGTGACTTGTATTCTTTTATATGATTTCCAAGTCTAGATTATGATTGTTATTTTGATACAGCAAACAATGTATTAAGATCCAACCTAATCTGCAGAGGGTCCAGGTGATTAGAAATTATAAGTTAAATTAAGGTCTATGTGATTAGAATTTATAAGTTAAGTTGTATTATAAATTCTGTATTACACTACCTATAAATTGTAATACATTAATTCTGCTTGACCATTTAGTGCCATCATCATTCTGCCAAGGATCCTTCAAAGAACCTGTCTGTCCCCTTAGTGTTAGGTGACAGCATCCCAGACCATTTTTTGAGAATTCATTAAAATTAAGGCAAATATGGTAAGATACAATAGCACCTGCATGGTAATATTTTTTACATATTTCTGCTGACCCTCATTAGCAGTGACAGGACTGACTGTTTATCTGCACTAGAAAAGATGCAGTCCGATACTGGCCAGTAGTTTAGGGACAACTTTTATCCAAGATAAGAAGTGACAGTTGCCCCAGCTTCCTGCAGAAATCCGTCCCCCTCCCTGAAGGCTGCCACATGTACCATTTGCCTGGGAAGTCAGATCCCTCTTCCTGTCACGTGGTCTGTTGTGATTAGCCAGCAGGACAAGCCACCCCTTCCAGTTTACCCAGAAGTACATCAGATCAGGAAGTCCCTTCCCCTACATACACATGGGGGTCACAATTTTGTTTCAGCTGCCATTTTATGGCAGGGAGCTGCCATTTTGTTAAAAATCATAACCATTTGTTTTCATACTCCTCTGTGACTGGCTAATAGCTATTTCTCGACACACTGATTTTCTGCCTCCTTCCTTTGGACCAGGAAGTGCTCAGATGTAAATATATATATATATAGATATACATATATATAAAGGACTCTATTGTCCTGGTTTCAGCTGGGATAGAGTTAACTGTCTTCCTAGTAGCTGGTACAGTGCTGTGTTTTGAGTTCAGTATGCAAAGAATGTTGATAACACTGATGTCTTCAGTTGTTGCTCAGTAGCGTTTAGACTACAGTCAAGGATTTTTCAGCTTCTCATGCCCAGCCAGCGAGAAAGCTGGAGGGGCACAAGAAGTTGGCACAGGACACAGCCAGGGCACCTGACCCAAAGGGGCCAACGGGGTATTCCATACCATGTGAATGTCCCATCTAGTATAGGAACGGGGAAGTGGGGGCAGGGAATCGCTGCTCGGGGACTGGCTGGGTGTCGGTCGGCGGGTGGTGAGCAATTGCACTGCGCATCATTTGTACATTCCAATCCTTTCATTATTGCTGTTGTCATTTTATCAGTGTTATCATTATCATTATTAGTTTCTTCTTTTCTGTTCTATTAAACCGTTCTTATCTCAACCCACGGGTTTTGCTTCTTTTCCCGATTTTCTCCCCCATCCCACTGGGTGGGGGGGGAGTGAGTGAGCGGCTGCGTGGTGTTTAGTTGCTGGCTGGGGTTAAACCACGACAGCCCTTTTTGGCGCCCAACGTGGGGCACGAAGGGTTGAGATAATGACAAACCTGACCAGAGCTTGTTAAAACAAATTTGTTATAAGCATTCATTATATCGGTCTAATAGTCGCTGGTCATTATGTTGATTTATGTGTTCTTAGAGTTGTTGCTGTGGTTTTTAAAGTTCTGTTATGTATCACCTCGCTTGCTGTATGTAGTCCCTCTTCTGCTGCTTATCATCCGTGGGAGGTGGATTAAGGTTTTCGCTTTGATGTATTGTATAACACTGGTTTATGGTATGATAAAGTCGTCGGCTGTGGGATTAATCCGGTACTTGCACTCAGCATTGTCACCTTTATACTGTGGAAGCCATCTGTGGGAAACTATTAATAATTATACCATTTACCTTTCCTCCTTGGAAAACCAGTCTATGGGTGGGGTACCTTTCTTCCCCTCTCCTTTCTCCTTCAGTCCAGTTACAATGGTGTTTGAGAATTTTGAAAAATTTGAATACTCTTGGGATGTTGGGACCAGCACGGTCCTAGCCCTACTGCTAGGAATTAGCATGCTTCTGAATGTGGTTCAGCTCTCGTTTAAGGTTAAACAACTATTTAAGAAAATCACCCAGAGATCTGCCCCAAGGCTGGATAATTATGAGTGGCAGGGTGTGTGGGGTAGTATGGGCAAGTACCTAGAAAAGTGGGCACCTCCAATGTTTTGGAAATTCACCCCTGAACAAGTGTAGAATCCAGAAGAACTAGTAAAATATTTGGAAAAGGTATGCTGTCACCCCGGCAGCTCCAGAGAGATACAAATTACTGCAACGTGCTGGGGCCTGGCCCATGCCTATCGAGCCCTGTTCAACACCACTCAGCACCCTCAAGGGGAAGAGAAGGTCTCTGGACCTAACAACAAAACGATGAGCACTGCGGTCACTCAAACCTCGGCAACGGGCGCTGCGGCCCCTCCAGCCCCGGCGACGAGCACTGTGGCTACCCAAACCTCAGCGACAGGCACTGCAGCCCCTCCAGCCTCGGCAATGAGCACGGCAGCTACCCAAACCTCGGCAACGGGCACTGAGGTCCCTCCAGCCCCAGCAACGAGCACAGCAGCTACCCAAACCTTGGCAACAGACACTGCGGTTATCCAAGACCCGGTGAGCGGTACTGCAACTGAACCAGCGGACCAACCTGCACCAGTATCAGTTGCCCCCGTACAGAAAAAGAAATATACAAAAAAATCAGTTCGCTTAGCGAAGGATGAAGGCGAACCAGGGTCATCACGGGAACAGGAGGAAGAGGCAGAACCAGAGGTAATAACCCGGTCCCTATCCTTGAGTGAGCTGCGGGATATGCGAAAAGATTTTGGCCGCCGTATAGGTGAGCATATTATCACCTGGCTCCTCCGATGCTGGGACAATGGGGCTAATAGCTTGGAATTAGAAGGTAGGGAAGCCAAGCAGCTGGGATCGCTTGCCAGGGAAGGTGGCATTGACAAGGCAATTGGAAAAAGGACACAAGCCATCAGCCTCTGGAGGCGACTCCTGTCAAGTGTGAAGGAAAGGTGCCCCTTTAAGGAAGATGTTATATGTCAATCAAGCAAGTGGACAACCATGGAAAAAGGTATCCAATATCTGAGGGAATTAGCTGTGCTAGAGACAATTCATCATGATCCGGACAACCCACAATTACCCAAAGATCCAGACGAAGTCCAATGCACACGACCCATGTGGCGGAAGTTTGTACGGAGCGCACCATCGTCCTATGCCAACTCACTGGCAATAATGACCTGGAAAGACGAAGAGGCACCGACAGTGGATGAAGTGGCTCGCCAACTCCGTCAATACGAAGAAAATCTCTCCTCCTCCCTACAAGCCTGCATTTCGGCTGTGGAGAAGCTGTCCGAGGATTTCCAGCAATTCAAAGAGGAGATGTCCTATCGCCCACCTGTAAGGACCAATGTCTCAGCTATTAGGAGTGAGCGCTCCTCTGCCTAAGAGAGAGAATATAGAAGGTACACACCGCGAGGTGTCCTGTGGTTTTACTTATGTGATCATGGAGAGGACATGAGGAAATGGGATGGAAAACCTACCTCGGTCCTAGATGCACGGGTACGTGAACTGTGAGGAAAAACCACCACAAAAGGGGATTCTACCAGGAAAAATGCCGCTCCGGTTTCCAAACGGAGTAGAAGGGCTGATCTTATTTCTGATCCTCTTGAAGGGAATTCTGAGCCAATTTTACGAGAAGTGAATACTGGATACTCTGACCAGAATGAGAGGGGCCCTGCCTCCAGCCAGGTGGAGGAAAGGGATAACCGGGTCTATTGGACTGTGTGGATTTGATGGCCTGGCACGTTAGACCCACAGGAGTATAAGTCTCTAGTAGACACCAGCGCACAGTGTACTCTAATGCCATCAAGTTATGAAGGGGCAGAACCCATTTGTATTTCTGGTGTGACAGGGGGATCCCAAGACTTAACTGTATTGGAAGCTGAAGTAAGCCTAACTGGGAATGAATGGCAGAAACACCCCATTGTGACTGGTCCAGAGGCTCCGTGCATCCTTGGCATAGACTATCTCAGGAGAGGGTATTTTAAGGACCCAAAGGGGTATCGATGGGCTTTTGGTATAGCTGCCTTGGAGACGGAGGGCACGGAACAGCTGTCTACCCTGCCTGGTCTCTCTCAAGACCCTTCGATTGTGGGGTTGCTGAGGGTTGAAGAACAACAAGTACCAATTGCTACCACGACGGTGCACCGGCGCCAATATCGCACCAACCGAGACTCTCTGATTCCCATCCACAAGTTGATTCGTCAACTGGAGAGCCAAGGAGTGATCAGCAAAACTCGCTCACCCTTTAATAGTCCCATATGGCCCGTGCGAAAGTCTAATGGGGAGTGGAGACTAACAGTTGACTATCGCGGCCTGAAGTTACGCCACTGCTGAGTGCTGCCGTTCCAGATATGCTAGAACTTCAATACGAACTAGAGTCAAAGGCAGCCAAGTGGTATGCTACAACTGACATTGCTAATGCGTTTTTCTCAATCCCTCTGGCAGCAGAGTGTCGTCCACAATTTGCCTTTACTTGGAGGGGTGTCCAGTACACTTGGAATCAATTGCCCCAGGGGTGGAAACACAGCCCCACCATTTGCCATGGACTAATCCAGACTGCACTGGAAAAAGGTGAAGCTCCGGAACACCTGCAGTACATTGATGACATCATCGTATGGGGCAACACAGCAGAAGAAGTCTTTGAGAAAGGGAAGAAAATAATCCAAATCCTTCTGAAAGCCGGTTTTGCCATAAAAGAAAGGTCAAGGGACCTGCACAGGAGATCCAGTTTTTAGGAATAAAATGGCAAGATGGGCATCGTCAGATCCCAATGGACGTGATTAACAAAATAGCAGCTATGTCTCCACCAACTAATAAAAAGGAAACACAGGCCTTCTTAGGTGTCGTGGAGTTTTGGAGAATGCATATTCCAAATTACAGTCTGATTGTAAGCCCTCTCTATCAAGTAACCCGAAAGAAGAATGATTTTAAATGGGGCCCTGAGCAACAACAAGCCTTTGAACAAATTAAACGGGAGATTTTTCACGCAGTAGCCCTTGGACCAGTCCGGGTAGGACAAGATGTTAAAAATGTGCTCTACACTGCAGCTGGGGAGAATGGCCCTACCTGGAGCCTCTGGCAGAAAGCACCTGGGGAGACCTGAGGCCGACCCCTGGGGTTTTGGAGTCGAGGATATCGGGGATCCGAAGCTCGCTATACTCCAACTGAAAAAGAGATATTGGCAGCATATGAAGGAGTTCAAGCTGCCTCAGAAGTGGTTGGTACTGAAACACAGCTCCTCTTAGCACCCCGACTGCCAGTGCTGGGCTGGATGTTCAAAGGGAGGGTCTCCTCTACACATCACGCGACTGATGCCATGTGGAGTAAGTGGATTGCACTGATCACACAACGGGCTCGCATAGGAAACCCCAGTCACCCAGGAATTGTGGAAGTGATCACGGACTGGCCAGAAGGCAAAGATTTTGGAATGTTGCCAGAGGAGGAGGTGGCACGTGCTGAAGAGGCCCCGCTGCATAATAAACTGTCAGAAAATGAGAGGCAATATGCCCTGTTCACTGATGGGTCCTGTCGCATTGTGGGAAAGCATCGGAGGTGGAAAGCTGCCGTATGGAGTCCTACACGACAAGTTGCAGAAACTGCTGAAGGAGAAGGTGAATCGAGTCAGTTTGCAGAGGTGAAAGCCATCCAGCTAGCATTAGATATTGCTGAAAGAGAAAAGTGGCCAGTGCTCTATCTCTATACTGACTCATGGATGGTGGCAAATGCCCTGTGGGGGTGGCTACAGCAATGGAAGCAGAGCAACTGGCAGCGCAGAGGTAAACCCATTTGGGCTGCCGCACTGTGGCAAGATATTGCATCCCGGCTAGAGAATCTGGTTGTAAAAGTACGTCATGTAGATGCTCACATACCCAAGAGTCGGGCCACTGAAGAACATCAAAACAACCAACAGGTGGATCAGGCTGCCAAGATTCAAGTGGCTCAGGTGGACCTGGACTGGCAACATAAGGGTGAACTATTTATGGCTGTGGCAGTACATCCCCCCCCCCCCCCCCATCCTGCCAGCAGGAAACAAAACTTCTCCAGGAAGGGAGAAGGGGAAGGAAACCCTGGAGGCTGCAGGTTGAAATTTGAACTGGCCAATCGAGACGCGCCAGGTACACCTAGGTGACCCTCCTAGCCAATAGAATTAAATGACCACAGGTCAGATTCGACAGGGGTATAAACGGGGTCCCGCCGGAGGACACGTTGGCAGTCCTCCTCGGAGGAGCGGGTCTGCAGTCGGGGACTCCCCCTCGGGTCGGGGCACCGCCCGAGGTAACTCCTTGAGGGAGAGAGCCCTCAGCTTTTAGGTGAGTGATACGCGCGTTTTGAGCCATCACTTTAAATCTTGGGGATTCTTAAGTTGGCCGTGTAGTATTAATTCTCTTTACATCATTGAGCCTGTGATTTTATAGAACGTTATCGGACCTCTAACTAACTTTTGCTGAAGAATAAATCTGAGTTTTAACACCTGTTGAAGTTGGTTAGTCGTGCATCCGTAACATTTTGGCGTAGTCGGCAGGATGGTGTTAATGGAGGAATTATTACGGAGGCACGGCTGCAGCCCTTCTCCCCCAGGTCTGGACTGGGTGAAGGAGAAGTGGTCCGACCCGGCAGCGGTCGTGGAGAGAGTAGAACTATGCCGCGGAACTTGTCGAGACGGCAAAGGCAGTGTGTGTGCCCTCCTGGGCGCCTGCTTGATTCAAGTACAGAACCGAAAGAGTGATGATGAAGGGAGAGGTTACTGGGGACCGGGAGTGTTTCTGAGGGCTGGACCGGCAGGTGATCAGTCGATAACGTCCCGAGTAGCTTACTGGGCTGGGGGTGTGGACCCCAAGGAGAGAGGAGAATCTGTTACTATCCGGGAAAAGGGACTGTCGGAGTTAACGGAGGGCAGCAGGAAGGTCCGCCCAGCCGGTTGTAAACCCCGCCCCGAGCGGTCTCGAACTCGGGGGCCGTCGGGTCGGAACTACGATCCCGGAAGGGACGCTCTCTGGTGGAAGGCACCGGCACTGGGGGCAGCCCGAGCCGTGCTGCACGGGCAGTCCGCCGGCGGCATCCGGGGGTGGGATTGCTGGAGGGGAAAGCTAGAGACCAAAGGGAAGCGCCAGCAACCCCGCCCCATCGGGAAGAGAAACGGGACCCTTTCGCGGCACTGCGAGAGGAACTGAAAGGGCTAAAAACTAGGAGCTGCGGTTTGGGGTTCAGGCCGCCCAGTCCGCATGGTAAATACTTGCCAATGGTCTGCCGATAAAGAGCCTTATATACACATTCCTGTAGGCCCAAAACGGATAAGTTTGGAATTCTTAATTGATACAGGAGCCCAAATTAGTGTTTTAAATGAGCAACAAGCTAGTGAGCTGGGAATTAGGCCATCAAGAAAGGCTATAAACATTAGAGGAGTAACAGGGGCGACAGAAAAATGCCCCATAGCTCGAACCCAACTTTGGCTACCGGGGAAAAAAAAAGAATGACAGCTGTGGAGGTGGCTTTAAGCCCCTATGAGGGAAATATACTGGGATTTGATGTGCTGGCAGGCAGACAATGGTATCTACCCAATGGTAGGGTGTGGAGCATTGGGGGCAGGGAGGCAGAGGCTATTCATGTGAGAACATTGCAGGTTGCTCCTGCACTACCGCAATCTAAGGTAACCCGTGTCCCTCAATACCCACTTCCAGCCGCAGCCAAACGGGGCATTTCGGAAGTCATTAATGATCTGGAGAGGAGAGAGATCATCAGTCGCACACATTCTCCTTATAATTCTCCTGTTTGGCCAGTCCGTAAATCAGATGGAAGGTGGCGACTAACAATTGATTATAGAAGATTGAATACTAATACCCCACCATTAATTTCTGCCGTCCCAAGTATCACCTCAGTGATAACAGCAATACAGGCTGCAGCCCACCCATGGATGGCTGCTTTAGGTGTCAAAGATATGGGGGTTTTTTTATGGTTCCCTTAAAGGAAGAGGACAAGCCCCAGTTTGCCTTCACTTGGGAAGGGACCCAATACACCTTTAATCGACTTCCCCAGGGGTACAAGCACTCCCCTACTGTCACGGTCCACTCGGTGGACTCGTGATGGTTCGTTTGCTACGATCTCGAAAGTGCAAAATTAAGGTGACCAACACCAAAGGGGATAGCAATAATCACACAGTAAAACTTTATTGTATTGCCTGTAAAGAGGCACGCGATAGTTAGGGATGGGTGAAAGAAAGGAGAAAAGTAAAGTTTAGAGAGAAGAGAAAGAGAAGTTATAGCTACCACCGCTGATCTCAAGACGTCCTAACGGTCCCGGGTCCAGCTAATGCTGCGTCGTCGATCGTCGTGGTCCTTGGTGGGGAAGCTTCAAACTTCCATTGTTCAGAAGTCATCTTTTATGCTTAGTAACACACCTTGCTCCACCTCTGCCTCAGGAGTCTCCGCCCTTCTCGAGCGAGGCTATCACGCAGGCGCAGGGTCAGTGTCCGAGGCGTGGTAAGTCTTGGAGGCGGGTAGCCTTCGACCAGGAGGTGTGTTTTGGTATTATAATGAAGCAAAGTTCGTCTAAAGTTCATGATTTCTTCATCGATGTTATGGTAACAGTTGCAATCCATCCTTTTTGACAGTCTAATGGCTCTAGCCAGGTACCTTCCAGGAGCCTTGTACCACGCGTTCCGTTCTTGGGATCGGCCACTGCGCTCCAAACAGGCCATTGTCAGGAAATGTACTGTTCATGTTCCTGATGACAGTGTTGAGACAATGCTGATTTTCTGACCGACTCCTACACCACCCCGTGGCTCAACATGGTCGTCAGGACGTCAGGACCGCTTTGTGGTAGCATGATAAAGAAGAGGAAGAAGAAAAGGAAAAGAGAGAGAGAGAAGGAGAGAGGATAGAAAGGCAGGACCGTAGAGAGAGAGAGAAAGAGAGAGGATAGAAAGGCAAAGAAGAGGAAAAAGAAAAGGAAAAGAAAGAGAGAGAGAGAGAAGGAGAGAGGATAGGGAGGCAACTACAATGTATCAATTACAATCAAAGCTGTTTATATAAAAGAAGAATCAATGAGGTTTCAAAACATCAATTGATTTGGGGATATCCACATTGGATGGGACATCAAGCATATTGTATGTGTTCAATACAGACATCAAATGTGTTAACCGATTCATCATTCTCCAGGTTATGACATACAATACTGCCGACAAAGCCAAACTGATCAAAACCAATATCAAGAGAACCACGATGGGGTGACACAACTTGTTCAGGATGCCTGTAGCAGTAGGCGACCATCCGAAAAGTGTGTCCCACCATCTATGTTCTGCATCCTTTTGCACTCTTTCTAAAACTCGGTGTATTTCTTTCACATTGTGATGAACAGTTATTAAGGTTTTCTGTCCGTTTTCCCTAATTTTTTCCAAAATCTCAACCAAATCCTTGTGTTGTAATAAATGTTTTACCAAAGCGAGATTCATTCCGATGGGTATAGGTAGCAATTCATGAATCAACATGTAGTTAAATTGCAAAAGTTGGTGAGACGTGACCAGGGCCGAATAGGAAAAGTCACATCCGACAATCTTAGTAAAATTGCAAACACAGAAATTTGAATGATTTTTAGTCTCTACAACTACCTTGTCTACAGATAGAAAGTCACAAACAGTCCTCAAACATACACAGCCTTTGCCGATATATGAGTACTGTTTCAGGGTTTTCATTAGGATGAATCTCAAAATGGCAAATATTTTGTTCAGTATCTAAACAAATATCTTGTGTCTCAATTGCATTACCTTCACAAACAAATCCTTGTTTTTCCCGTACAATGCAAGATTCCAAATTAACAGTTTGCCATTTTTCATTCTCCTTTCGGGCCCATACTCTATGCTCAAAAGGATAGAGTATAGTTCTGTTGTGGTTCAACCCTAATGCAATAACGGGATAAATTGGGTATATGGTAGCATTATATATAGTAAGCACAAAAGTTGTAGCTATATTTGTAACAGGATCATAAGTAAAGTTTACCAGGTTCCACCAGGATTGGAGTTCCTTCTCAAAATCAGTGGCACTGTCCCAAATTATTTTCCGAATTTCAGTGGGGAGAATACCTTCTTCACCTTCTCTTATAATTGAGGCGGCTACCGACTGCATCCATATTTGAGCCTGGATACAACTGAGAGCCAAAGAGAGGTTAATTTGGACCACCCCAAGTGCATCAGTAATCAATTCGTGGTCCCTTATATTTACCTTTTCCCATTTTGGTAATATATTGGACAACAGCCACTGGTTAGTCCCCAAAGCCAATAACGAAGATCGCAAAGGCTGTTGTAATTTAGCCAAATCACTAATTGAAGTAGCCAACTTGTTCATTATTACTTCTGAGTCGATGCTATTTAGAACTCCCAATCCTGTTCCCAAAACACCGGTTAGGTCTCTCTGTGTTCTTCTCATGGGAAGAGTTCGTTTTTGCAGCCAGGTTGTCCATCCCTCGTAAGAAGTCTTTAGGAAAGGTGAGCAAGCTGGCTGAATGTCTGAAACATTGTTCTGCATCAACAATTCAACTCGTTTGAGAGACCATGCCGGGTTAAGTAACATTTGTTGTAGGCCCGTATTTCTGATCACATATGGTCCAATTTCAAAGATTTTTGGGTTAAGTACAACAATTGGTTGGGTAGTAGGTATTACAACATCTATTTTAAATCCTCCCCAGTATTTAGTATTATTTTTACCACACATAACTTTATAAGAGTATTGTACAGCAGTCAAATTTAACCAAGAGTCTAGATTTTGATTTTTACACAACAAAATAGGGCCATATGGTCCAATTCCATAACTATTTGTGGATTCAATGTGAGATTCAGTGATCAGTCTACATCTTATTGTGATGTTATTTCCTTGTACCACCGTAAAAGAGGGTATAACTTCATCTTTGTCAGTTAGTGGGAAGAGGGTATCTATGCCATCGTGCGTGACTACTGCAACAAGCATCACTAGAGGCCTAGTTACAGCATTCATTTTGAATTTAAATGTTAGGCCTGATAGCCCTCCTGTCGGTGGATTAGATCGCCAATCGCACACCACATAGACTGGTTTGGTCAAAGTGAAATTGTACCAACAATCTCCTTGTTCCTTAATACAGGATTTGGTGATTTCAACATTGTTGGTACTTGGGTCTAGGGAGTAGTTACCGACATTCTTTTGACGGCAACATGTAATGAGAGAATCCTGTTTGTTACATCCCCATTCTGTAGTAGGACAGAGTTTCGCAGTGATGTTGGAACTAGGGTCCAATAGATTTCCAGAGATGGTAATTGAAGAGGCTTTCTCATAAAGAGATCCTTCCACTTTTCTGCATCCCACCTGGATTTTTTCTCCAACCGTTCCAGTCAGGACGCGGACCCAGTCTTTTCTGTCCCATTCGCCCCACTCAAGTGGGTGGTATGCTTCAGAATCATGCATTACTACAGTGGCTAAGCTTGGGAAACGGTCTTTGGGATACTGTCCCATACTCCGAGTATACTGGACAATAGCTTGGGACCATGGCCATTCTGTATTCCTTTGGCTACAGATTAGTGATGAGATACAAAAAAGTATTGTCAATCTAATTAAGTGATTCATACTTCATGCCGTTTTTGGTGTCCCTCGGAGTTCTTTTGTAAAACAAAAGACAAAACTTGCCTCTCTGGGGCAAAAGAGATTAATACTATACAGAAAATTAAAATGATGGAATTATCCAGCGAGTATTTATCCGATGCTCCTTCCCTAGGGCATCAGACGCTACCCATGAGTATGCATTCAGTGGGGTTTTTAGTACCAGTGGCACACTTCCTACGGTGGGAAGTTCTACCAGGACAGGTTGTCCAGGGAAATGTGCTGGATTCTTAGAATCATCTGGTCCCTTTAATGAGGGAACTAGAGAGGGAGCCTTTGGGCAAAAGGCAGTAATTTTGGGGCATCCATTTACCCCCCATCTGTCATTTACACCTTTGACAGCTTCCCATAGGCGGGCATCCCAATTTCCCTCCTGTGGTTTAAGAGACCATTTGTTCTCTCTACAATTCCATTTGCCTGGGGATAGTATGGAGTGTGGAAGACCCATTTAATCCCTTCACTTCGTGCCCAATCCTGTACGATTTTGGCGGTGAAGTGGGAGCCATTGTCAGATTGTATTTCTTGTGGGTTTGGAAAAGTTCCAAACCACTCACGCAGTGCTTTCACAGTTTTTTCTCCCGTAGCTTTGTTAAAAGCTTCGGCTTGGACTAGCCCTGATGTTATTTCCACTCCTACCAGCACAAAGCATTTTCCTCCTGATCTCTTAAAGGGGCCTATATAATCTACTTGCCAAGCATCCCACAAGCCTTTACCCTCTCTTAAATGGAGAGGGTCATCCTCTAAGGGGTGTCTTTCGAGCCGTGTACGGCACTGTTCACAGGCTGATATGCAGGTTTTACACATTTCCCTAGTGACAGGCCAACCTCGGGCAAGGGCTTCACGATACAGATCTTTAGCTCCCGTATGTTTACGTTTTATATGCAACCATTCTAGCAAACGATCCCAATCTTCTGTGATCTGGTCCTTTTGTACAGGAGCTAGTCTTGCTAATTCATCAGCTTTGTTGTTCCATTCTCCTGCTGAGCCCCCATCTACTTGATGAGAAGCTACCCATCCCACAGCAAAGTTCCCTTGGCTAGCAATGCTCAGGATTTCTTGCCACTTGTCCTTTTGCCACACTGGAATTCTGTTAACCTCCCATTCATTTTGCTCCCAGAAAGGGAGCCATTCAGTACATCCTTTAAACACTGCATAGGAATCGGTATATATGTGGAGGGGGGAAGCGGTTTGTGCTTCATGCTTGAAAACGCTCCATACTGCAATTAATTCTCCTACCTGGGCACTCCCTTCTCCCTCTGTTATTATCTGTTCATTAGTAGTAGTGTGGAGGGCTACTGCCCGGTATTTCCACACTTTTCCTTCTCGCTTTGCAGAAGCGTCGGTAAACCAAGCATTCACTGACTGATCGTGGGAGAAAGGAGGGGCTACCCGAATAACTGAGATAGGTTTGTCTTGGCTGCCGTCCAGGCTTCCTGTTTCTTGGATAGCTAAGTTTTTTAAAGCTCCTTCAGTCACTGAGAAAAGGTTACAATAGTGTTCAATCTGGGCATACCACTTTTGTACCGAGGCTCTCTGGGCCACCCCGTCAGGAGGGGGGGTCCCGTTAGTGACTGCTTTTATAACTTTGAATGGGCCTCTTAGCACGATTGGTTGCTGATGTGTAATTTTCTCCACTTCTGTGAGAGCCATGCTAACCACAAACAAACCTTTCTCCCAGGCAGTATATCTCTTCTCAGCCTCCTTAAAGCCGCGGGAGTAAAATCCTACAGGACAGGTTGGACCCTCAGGACCACGTTGCCAAATGTGTACTGACAATCCTGTTGTGGCAAACCCCCATTCTACTTGAAAAGGGTCTGTAGGGTGGATAGGGCCAAGAGCCTGATGAGCTGTTGCTTCAAAAATTAACAATTTCATTGCTTCTTCCTGAGAAGCAGTCCATTCCCATTTGGCCCCTTTTCTCAGTAAATCGTAAAGAGGTCTGGCAATGATAGAAAAGTCTGGGATATGTTTTCTCCAGAATACCAATAACCCTAAAGCATGCTGCAAATCCTTTTTTGATTCAGGCATTTTAATCTGATCTAGGGAAGTGAGGGTGTCTGGTGGGATACATGTCATTCCCCCTTTCCACCAAATTCCCAAAAACTTTACTTCTTGTGAGGGTTTTTGGATCTTTTCTGGGGGAATTTGCAAACCCAAGTTCTCCAAATGAGAGATTATGTTCTGTTGAGTTGCCTCCACCTCCTTTTCTTTATCTCCACCCACGAGAACATCATCAATATACTGATAGACAGCTATGCCATCGGCTTTTGGTATTTTCTCCAGTTCTTGGGCCAAAGCGTGGTGAGCTAGTGTAGGGGAATGTTTGTATCCCTGAGGCAGCTGGGTAAAGGTAAATTGTTGTCCCTCCCAAGTAAAAGCAAAGCGATCTCTGTCTTCTGGTCGCAAAGGTATCATGAAAAACATATCTTTAACATCTATGGTTGCCATGATCGGATGAGCTTTCTCCTGAATTGTTACCAGTTCAGCCATATTAGGGACTGCGGCAGTTAGAGGCCCTGTGTTAGCATTCAGTCTTTGAAAATCTACTGTGAGCCTCCACTTCCCATTAGGTTTTTTCACCGGCCATACCGGCGAGTTAAAAGGAGAATGTGTATTTACCACCACTCCTTGTTCCCGCATCTCCTGCATGACTGGTTTGATACCTTCCTTTGCTCCCAGGGGGAGGGGATATTGTTTAACACTAGTTACTTTGCTAAATGGCAGAGGGGGTGCAGTTTGAAGTAGCCTGATGTTCAGCTGCGGTGTCCCAAAAGTCCACAACAATCTTTCTGAATCCTCCCACCCCCTTCCTTTAAGGGCATCTATTCCTAACAGGTTAGTCGGAATGTTCCCAACCACCATGTCAATAGTGATCGTGCCTTCCTCTCCCAGCAGCATCAGCTTTACTGGAACAACCTTCATAACTTCTGTTGACCCTAAAGCATTCAAGACACAAACGTTTCACTTAGAGGGAATCACCCCACACCTCTGTGCATCTTCCTCAGTCAGGGCGGAGATCTGTGCACCGGTGTCAATTAAAAAGGTTACGGGTGCACACTTAGGACCTACAATAGCTGTAATCAATAAATCTCCTCTGTTAGTTTTAGTGAGCTGTCGGATATAAATCCATCCTCCGTTCCCCCGCCCACTGCTAAGGAACGGAGGTTCTAGTTTCCCTGCTGACTTTCCCCATCGCCCGTGCTCTCCGCAGGGGGGGCTGTGGGCATGACAGGAGAGATTTCTCTATTTGACCCTAAGTGCTGTGGGTGTTGTTTCGGACCATACCACTTTGATATCAGTTTTCTCAGTTTATTAAGGGGTAAACCATCCATCACATCTCTGGGAACTCCCTTTTTAATTCCCAAGGCCCACCATTGTTGTCGAGTCAGGGGTTGTCTTCCTCCTCCCCCAGTTTTAGAGTAGGAGTAGTCAGCAACAGTGGCGGGGTCAGTGAGAGCAGTTACAGTTTTACTAACAGATAGGGGTAGATTTTTAGCTCCCACTTGACGGATTCCTTTAGATTTCTCCTCCAAAGTTCTCACAGGACCATATTTCCTGCTATAATCTATCAATTCCTGTGCTACATCTCCCCATGTCCAGATCCTTTTATGCTTTGAGTGGGAAGGAGACAAGCCATGATTGAGAGGTGAACCTGTGCCAACATCAATTTCATCTCCTTTACCTTTAGTAGAGCTCTCCAACTTTTCTACAGCGTCTAAAGATGCTATGGTCCTTTGGAGAACAATCCCGGTGGATTTGAGTGATTCTGGGAGTCCCCTTATCAAAGGAGTCATGATTTCAGGATTCACCGGCAACATCATTGGGGATTCACATCCAGGAACTAACTTCCTTTCATGTATCATCTGCAGGCAGGCTGCTTTGTGCACACTTTCTAGCAATTGATCAGCTGTGCCTGTGATTGCTAGGGGATCTCCCCTGTCTAAGGGGTTCAGCCCTCCGGCCCAATAGGCAGCCCGCTGGGTTAGGGACCATGGGGCACGTCTATCCCCTGTTGTTAAAAAGACACCGTGGCCCCAGTAACCACTAGCTTCCCTTTCATTTAACTGAATATGGTCCCCTCCAGTTAAAGATACATGCCACACATACTCTGTTTCGGATTCTTTGGGAAGGCGCCCATATTCTCTTTTCATTTTGGCCAATTCAGTGGGAGTGTATGGTATCTCTTTAGTTGTAATATGTGGGTCATTATCCTCATCATTTATATAAGCATATTCTGCTTTAATCAAAGGCCTCACTTGGGGGTTTTCCCTGAAGTGTCTCCTTGCTTCCTCTAGTTCCTTTTGGGGGTATACCTGACTTATTTGCTGAATACCTATCTTTTCCATCTTCATTTCTATCTCATTCAATGATTCAGCAGACTTTGAAAGTTCTTCTTTCAAGGCATCTTTTAGACAGCGATTTTCTTCCTCCTTTTCCTCTGCTTGCTGTTTGTACAAGCTAATTACTCTTTCTTTCTCTGCTACCTGCTCTTCCAGGTTGGAGGTTGTTTTCTGCAAAAGTTGTACCAAATTTTCAAGGGATTCTATGATTTGTTTTTCCTGGCTACGCCGCTTATAGCGGTCTTCAATTGCTGCGACCAGGCTGGCTCCAAGAACTGCACAGATTATCGCTTTGCCTTTGCCTGACCGTGATCTAGCCTCATTATGTATAGAAATCACTCGGTCTGTTACACTCTGTAAATTTGCCCAATTGTCTCGAGCCCACTCTTCCCCAGGTGGGGAGGGTTGAGCTCCATACTTTGCCAAGAGTGCATAAAACGAGTCAAGATTTTTTACTGATGGAGAGTTTTGATAACCATTCTTTTCAGTCATTTTTGCTGCAAAGGGCCAAACTCACTTCGGGGAGGTCAAACTTAGTTACACCACACACGCAACAACTGCTGCGTCGCCCTCCTCTTCCCCGAGTGGCTAAAGGGACTAAAATCTCACTTCGGGGAGCCAAAACTTAGTTGCTCACAAGTGCAGACTTTCTCTGCTTGTCCCTTCAACTCCTACACCTACTATCGCTCACAATGCTTTAGCCAAGCTCCTTGATGCTGTGGAGGTACCACCAGGTGTCCACATATACCAATATATAGATGATATCCTAGTTGGTGGGGACAACAAGGAACAGGTAGGACAAGTGGCTGAGGACATCTGGAATCTGTTAGTCAAGAATGGGCTATTGGAGAAAACATATACCAGGGTTTTCGGTGATTGGCCGCCCTCTTTATGACTTGCTCCGAAAAAACAGAAAATGGGATTGGACTTTGCAACATACAGAAGCCCTCACCACTCTGAAAGATGAGCTTAAGGCTTATCAGAGACTAGGTCCATTGCACCCACGAGATCCTTTAAGGGCAGAATGGGGATTTGCTGAACATGCCTTATACTGTGGCGTGTTTCAAAAGGGGCCACAGGGACCAGCTAGACCATTATTATTCTCCTCCACGGCATTCAAAGAAGCGGAGTGACGATATTCAGATTGGGAAAAGGGGTTCCTCTCCCTCACTAGAGCAGTTAAAGAGGCTGAAAAGCTGCGTACCTCACAGGATGTTATAGTACAGGGTCCTTTCCCTCTCTTAAATTCAATCCTCAATGGGTCACCTCCTCCGGAGGGAGTAGCCCAGAAGGCCACAGTAAGGAAATGGTATGCATACCTAGAAGGGATAAGCCAATTGCTTCCACTAAAAGAGGGCCCAACTAAGGTTTTCAAATTACAGCAACCTGTAAACCCTGACCCAGCCTTGCTGGGTCAACCATATAAACCTTCTCCGACTGAGGAGGCACCCGAATTCATGGCAGGCTCAGATGTGCAGGGAGTGTGGTTCACAGATGCATCTGCTTGTCGAGTGGGATCAAAATGGCAATATAAAGCAGTGGCGTTGGAAATTGGTACTGGAAAGACAGTCGAAGAAGAGGGTGAAGGTAGTGCACAAGTAGGAGAACTACGGGCTTTATTACTGGCCGTAGAGAACGGTGCTACCATCGTCTATACTGACTCTTACGCAACCTTTAAGGGTGCTACAGAGTGGATATGTCAGTGGGAATCTAGTAAGTGGGAAGTAGGTCATGCGAAAGTGCGGAGGACAGAGGACTGGCAACGTCTCCTGGCAATAGGGAGATCCTGACCTTTAAAGGTGGGATGGGTGAAGGGACATGCTTGGGATGGAACCCCAGCTGCGAAATGGAATCAGCAGGTGGACCACCTGGCCCAAATCAGGATGGTCACCAGTGAGAAGGAAGATTGGGATAGACTAGCAAAACGGTTGCATATCAAACGAAGCCACTCAGGGAAAGCAGATCTCTGTTATGAATGCCAATCTCGGGGTTGGCCAGTGTCTATGAAAACCTGTGAAGCAATTCTTACAGCTTGCCCACAATGCTGAATAAGGCTTAAAGCTAATCACCCAAACCAAGCTCCAGCCCAGCATATCAGACAAGGCAAGGCTCTTTGGAGCACGTGGCAGGTTGATTACATTGGTCTTCTGAGACCATCTCATGGGAGTGGAAAGACTCACCACATCAGTGCCCGGTGGATAATCCCGGACTTCTAACCCTGTGACCCGGTTTTAAGACCGAGGCCTAGTTTGTGCTTTTTTACAGGACCATGAAGGAACAAGTCATTCCAGTCCTTTTGCTGACAGTGATGACGGTGACAGGCATGGATGGTGAAGATCTGGATGATAATGTCGTGGCAAAATGATGGACATTAATATATCACGAGTCCTTGACCTCGCATGAGAGCAATGTAACAATTATAATTGGTCACCAAGTGCAGTAAATACTAGTTCAGTATGAAACACCAGATGTGACTCTATCCTCCAACTAACCCATGGGATCACGGGGTGGAGTTGGAATGGTACTATGCTATGCCCTGAAATTCCGTGGCATCAACTGTGTATGGTACTCGAGGAACATCAATAGAGCACCCTAGAACTGAGTTTACAGCTATCAACCTTAGCCAATGCTACATCTAACAATTTGGGGACTCTCAAACAATCGGTTATAACATATTGGTAAAATGACTATCAAAAATTGGGCTGTATTGGATTAGATGCCAAAGAAATAGAAGGGTATATGTAAAGTTTTGAACATGTCAATGGACAACTGCTGTGTTCACTCCAAATGTGTCAATGTGGCTTCAAGACTAAATCAACGGGAGAATACAGCAAGAGACTCGGAGGCAATTGCT
Organism: Harpia harpyja; assembly: GCF_026419915.1. Taxonomy (NCBI): domain Eukaryota; kingdom Metazoa; phylum Chordata; class Aves; order Accipitriformes; family Accipitridae; genus Harpia; species Harpia harpyja. The sequence continues at coordinate 7,977,199 of NC_068968.1, forward strand.
TCTGCACCAGGGACCAACTGGTTGGGAAAAGTTTTGATATGTTCAGATTTTCTTTCACGGGGTGGGTGACCAGCCTTCTCTAATCTTTAATAATGCTTGTAGTTATGATTACTGTAATCTATATTGCAATAAGTTCTATCAAATGCTTAGTAGTGAAGCCTGTACTAACAGTTAAGTATACTCCTTTAAACTGTCCACACACTGGATATTCCTGTGTTCGATATTCCACTTTAGTTCTAGACCAGAAGGGAATGATGACCCACAATGAGCGTCAAACTCGCCAAACTGCACCCCCTTTTAACTTTGGAGGCAAGAGGTGACTGTACCACCACTCCAAAGAAACCAGTCGAATCATGACTGTGGTCACGGGGTGGATTGTGGCAGTACATCCCGCCCCCCCCATCCTGCCAGCAGGAAACAAAACTTCTCCAGGAAGGGAGAAGGGGAAGGAAACCCTGGAGGCTGCAGGTTGAAATTTGAACTGGCCAATCGAGACGCGCCAGGTACACCGAGGTGACCCTCCTAGCCAATAGAATTAAATGACCACAGGTCAGATTTGACAGGGGTATAAACGGGGGTCCCGCCGGAGGACACGTTGGCAGTCCTCCTCGGAGCAGCGGGTCTGCAGTCAGGGACTCCCCCTCGGGCCGGGGCACCGCCCGAGGTAACTCCTTGAGGGAGAGAGCCCTCAGCTTTTAGGTGAGTGATACGCGTGTTTTGAGCCATCACTTTAAATCTTGGGGATTCTTAAGTTGGCCGTGTAGTATTAATTCTCTTTACATCATTGAGCCTGTGATTTTATAGAACGTTATCGGACCTCTAACTAACTTTTGCTGAAGAATAAATCTGAGTTTTAACACCTGTTGAAGTTGGTTAGTCGTGCATCCGTAACAATGGCTCAGTGGGCCCATGATGCTTCAGGCCACCAGGGAAGAGATGCAACATATAGATGGGCTCATGATCGAGGGGTGGACTTGACCATGGACACTATCGCACAGGTTATCCATGAATGTGAAACATGTGCTGCAATTAAGCAAGCCAAGTGGTTAAAGCCCCTGTGGTATGGAGGGTGATGGCTGAAATATAAATATGGGGAAGCCTGGCAGATTGACTATATCTCACTCCCACAAACTCGCCAAGGCAAGCGCCATGTGCTCACGATGGTGGAAGCAACCACTGGATGGCTGGAAACATATTCTGTACCCCATGCCACCGCCCAGAACACTATCCTGGGCCTTGAAAAGCAAGTCTTGTGGCGACATGGCACCCCAGAACGAATTGAGTCAGACAACGGGACTCATTTCCGAAACAACCTCATAGACACCTGGGCTAAAGAACATGGCATTGAGTGGGTGTATCATATCCCCTATCATGCACCAGCCTCTGGGAAAATTGAGCGATATAATGGACTGTTAAAGACTACATTGAGAGCAATGGGGGGTGGAACTTTCAAACATTGGGATACACATTTAGCAAAAGCCACCTGGTTAGTTAATACTAAAGGATCTGCCAATCAGGGTGGCCCTGCCCAGTCAGAATTTTTACGTACTGTAGAAGGGGATAAAGTCCCTGTAGTGCACATAAAAAATATTTTAGGGAAGACAGTCTGGGTTACTCCTGCCTCAGGCAAAGGTAAACCCATTCGTGGGATTGCTTTTGCTCAAGGGCCTGGGTGCACTTGGTGGGTGATGCGAAAAGATGGGGAAGTCCGATGTGTGCCTCAAGGGGATTTAATTTTAGGTGAGAATAGCCACAATTAAACTGTATGATATTAGTCGCTATATAACCCTGCCACTGTATGTTATCCTTACTATAATTGTTATGTGCTATATCCATAGTACTATAGTAAGAATCACTTAGATCAAGCAAGAAAAGAACTGTGATAAAACTGAGCAAAGCGCAGTAGTGATGGAACCAGAACTGACTCCAGCATGCAACAATCCAACGGTGCACACCATCCTCCTGCTGCGCCAAATGTCACCTGCTTGTCACACTGCACTGAAGCCCAATTCTGCTCTACCGACTGAGAGGACTTTGCACCATCCCTCCTGCCCAGAAAGACTGGTATGACAGATGGAGCCCAGAGTCGGAAACTAAATGAACTCAATGAACATTTTATGAACATGACCCATGAACTAAAGGAATGATATCTCTGTGTGTGTATACATATATATATATATATATATCTCATTGTTCATATGTCTTAAAGGGATGCAAAGGTGATGATGATTGATCAGGATGTAACTAAAGGTATGGGAACTGTGCATGACGTCAATGGTATAGAATAAGGGGTGGATACTGTCCTGGTTTCAGCTGGGATAGAGTTAACTGTCTTTCTAGTAGCTGGTACAGTGCTATGTTTTGAGTTCAGTATGCGAAGAATGTGGATAACACTGATGTTTTCAGTTGTTGCTCAGTAGTGTTTAGACTCAAGTCAAGGATTTTTCAGCTTCTCACGCCCAGCCAGCGAGAAAGCTGGAGGGGCACAAGAAGTTGGTACAGGACACAGCCAGGGCACCTGACCCAAACTGGCCAACGGGGTATTCCATACCATGTGATGTCCCATCTAGTATAGGAACTGGGAAGTGGGGGCGGGGAATCGCCGCTCGGGGGACTGGCTGGGTGTCGATCGGCGGGTGGTGAGCAATTGCACTGCGCATCATTTGTACATTCCAATCCTTTTATTATTGCTGTTGTCATTTTATTAGTGTTATCATTATCATTATTAGTTTCTTCTTTCTCTGTTCTATTAAACCGTTCTTATCTCAACCCACGGGTTTTGCTTCTTTTCCCAATTTTCTCCCCCATCCCACTGGGTGGGGGGGGAGTGAGTGAGCGGCTGCGTGGTGTTTAGTTGCTGGCTGGGGTTCAACCACGACATTGCTGTAGGTAATGGTGTGCACGATAGGTGGAGCGATCCCCCGTGCACCCAGCGCTGCAATAAAGAATGCCTGCTTTCTAAAACTCCAAAATGAATCTTAGAGAGTTTCTTCGACTTGCTTTTTTGGTAACAAGACATACACAGTGTTCGTCACTCCACTTGGTCAGCACTAGTCCTGAAGTGATTTTCCTCTCAGTGGCTCAGGCTGGGCATTTCACCTCTTTGCACCTCAGCTCTTCTGTCTGTAAAACAGGGCTAATGCTGAATCCTTTTGCAAAGTTCTTGGAGACCCACTGATCAAATACGCTATGTGAGAGCTGGATGTGTTTTTATTGTTCTTATTAATGTTTTATTGCTATAACACAATACAAAATCTGAAGTGACAGCAACATCACAGTCTAATATTGAACAAAATTACAAGCCAAAAGGTCAAAATATGGCCTCTGGATTTGTCACTGCTGCCTCTGAAGCCACTAACTGACCCCCATTGACTGGAGCAAAGCAGGAGCAGTCTCTGCACTGTATGAGTCGCTTCATCCTGCTGGGACTACTCACTTGTATAAATCAAACATATACAGCTGCCTGTGTGCATGGCCTCAGTATGTGTTTGGAGGGGAGAGGTAAGGGAGGGAGAAGTGTGCTACATTTCACACTATCTGCAAAAATATTCCTTGAAAATATACATCATGGAGAAATGAGCACTTATACCAATGGCAGACACAAATCCTGCATTCCACTCTTGGGACTTGTATTGAATGAGCATTTCTCCCAGAGACTTCAGCTTTTGGCCCACATGTAATATTTATCATATATTATAGTCCATACTTATTTGTTGAATAGCTGCACAAATATCACACTTAAGAGAATAGAATTTAATCCTTTGAAAACAGTCTTTATGAAATGATGAATAAACCATTCCTATTTCTTGTTTTTCAAGCCAACAATGCTAAAATGTCCAGCATAGATGTCTCATTTTCACTTCCAGATGTTTTCTACATTGGGTGGTAATATTCAGTAGTTTATATAAAGGTATGAAATACAAGCAATATGTAGAGGCCATTTAATTAAAAAGGCTCTTAGATGCAACAGGCATATAGCTCAAGAGGAGTTTTTCAAATATTTCTACAATCATAGAAAGAAATGGTTTTCTGTTCCAAAGCACAGAATGTAATGGTTTTATGACTAGACACAAGCTAAGAGAAATTAATTAGAAAAGACTGAACTGATTTCATACTCTAAGAGTCAGTGATACTTTTGCTCCTGAACCACAAATATGTTTTTAAAGAACTTTACACACTGCTTTTATTTCTAATGGTGATTAAGAACACAAAAAGGAAATAACTCCCTTGCTTCTTCCTTAAAAAAAAAGCAGAATGATCTTGAAACATGCACTTCCACATTCACAAAGTGGAAGTTAAAACTTCCACTTACAGACTGTTAAAGCCATTAGGTAAAATTTCTTCTGGGTGCCATAAGTGTCATTTATTAAGCTTTATCTCCTATAAATGTAAATGCAGCTATTTCATATCAGGGGAATTTTGGAAAAAGGTTCCAAATAGGGACGATCTCCCAAGTGCACATTGCTAGTGCTACATTACAGTGGTCCCACATAACACTTTTTCTACTGTCCTTCAGGAGCCTGGCTCAGATAATATTTTTATTCAGAGACAGAATTTCATTTTCAGAACAGTGAAAAGGCACAGTTAAAATCCCATCTTAAGAGAGAAACAATTATGGTGCCACTGACATAATATTATCAAGATCCATATTTGTTTTTGTTTTCCTTAAAGCACCAAATTCTAGAATCATGTCATTATGTATGAATTGGAGCTTATGTACTTAAACACTTATGAAATAAAATGCTAAATTTTTTTTGGCCATAGAGAAAGCATTGAACATGTGAATTTCAAAGTTTCAAACCTCCCCCCCCAAAACCCCAAATTACTTATTATATATAAAAATATATATATTTTTATACAGGGGAGGTCCCAGAGGACTGGAGGCTTGCCAATGTGACTCCCATTTATAAGAAGGGTCGGAGGGAGGATCCGGGGAACTACAGGCCTGTCAGCCTGACCTCGGTACTGGGTAAGATTATGGAACGGTTTGTCTTGAGAGCACTCACATGGCAGCTCCAGGATAAGAGGGGGATCAGGCCCAGTCAGCATGGGTTTACGAAAGGCAGGTCCTGCTTGACCAACCTGATCTCCTTCTATGACCAGGTGATCCGCCTAGTGGATGAGGGAAAGGCTGTCGATGTTATTTTCCTTGACTTCAGCAAGGCCTTTGACACTGTCTCTCATGGCATACTCCTTGAGAAGCTGGCGTCTTGTGGCCTGGATAAGTGCACTATTCACTGGGTGAAAAACTGGCTGGATGGCCGAGCCCAGAGGGTAGTGGTGAATGGGGTGAAATCCAGTTGGCGGCGGGTCACGAGTGGTGTTCCCCAGGGCTTAGTGTTGGGCCCTGTTCTGTTTAATATCTTTATTGATGATTTGGATGAGGGGATTGAGTGCACCCTCAGCAAGTTTGCAGACGACACCAAGTTGGGAGGCAGGGTCGATCTGCTTGAGGGTAGGGAGGCTCTACAAAGAGATCTGGACAGGCTGGATCGATGGGCTGAGGCCAATTGTATGAAGTTTAACACGGCCAAGTGCCGGGTCCTGCACTTCGGTCACGGCAACCCCATGCAGCGCTACAGGCTTGGGGAAGAGTGGCTGGAAAGCTGCCTGGCAGAGAAAGACCTGGGGGTGCTGGTTGACAGCTGGCTGAATATGAGCCAGCAGTGTGCCCAGGTGGCCAAGAAGGCCAATCGCATCCTAGCCTGTATCAGGAACAGTGTGGCCAGCAGGAACAGGGAGGTGGTTGTTCTCCTGTACTCGGCACTGGTGAGGCCGCACCTCGAGTACTGTGTTCAGTTTTGGGCCCCTCACTACAGGAAAGACATTGAGCTGCTTGAGCGTGTCCAGAGAAGGGCAACCAAGTTGGTGAGGGGCCTTGAGCACAAGTCTTATGAGGAGCGGCTGAGGGATCTGGGGTTGTTCAGTCTAGAAAAGAGGAGGCTGAGGGGAGACCTTATCGCTCTCTACAACTACCTGAAAGGGGGTTGTAGTGAGGTGGGTGTTGGTCTCTTCTGTCAGGTGTCTGGAGATAGGACAAGAGGAAATGGCCTCAAGTTGCGGCAAGGGAGATTTAGGTTAGATATTAGGAAAAATTTTTTTACTGAGAGGGTTGTCAGGCATTGGAACAGGCTGCCCAGGGAAGTGGTTGAGTCACCATCCCTGGAGGTATTCAAAAAGCGAGTGGACAGGGTACTCCAGGGCATGGTTTAGGGGGCATGGTTAATGGTTGGACTTGATGATCTTGAAGGTCTTTTCCAACCGAAATGATTCTATGATTCTATGAAAATTTCATTATTTTAGGGGTGAGCCAAGCATGTTTAATGCTCGGTTTCAGCAATACTGACCTGTAAGCGACCTACTGTCACAACCCAGGCTGGACAGACCAGGGAGGGGTCGTGCTGAATTTGTAATTCCCTCCGGCTAAATTAAGGTGAAAAAACACCAAATGATCAGTTAAACATTTTATTCATGGCAGAAGCAAACTGAACTTGGAAGGCGTTAACAGTAGGTGACGTGGTTTCTCACAACAGGAATTGGCATGGAACTACCTCAGTAAACCATGTAACCTGTGGTAACCATATACATCAATTCAGGGAATAAGGAGATCCCTCCCATTGAGTCACGAGGTTCAGAGCAGACCCCCTTGCTTTCTAGACTCCTCCTCAGAGAAGGGCCTAGGGGCAGCTAGATCCACTCCTAGACCCAGACTTGGTCAATGGTTTTATGTCTTAAAGGGATGAGGTGTAGGGGTTATGAAAAAGGAAGGAGAAAGGGAGAGCAACATACAAACAAGATAGATAATATATCTATGCACAGATGTATGGAACAAGTAATGTTGCGTTAAAGGGTAAAGAAGTTTGGCAGAAAATAAATCCCCTTGCATTCCAGCTTATCCTCAGATGTCAGAGGGGCTGGAGGCGGCTAGGTCTAGTTTCTGAGTAATGTCCAATTCAGCGCTATAAGTCCAGTTGCATTCAATATGCTGAACTATCACAATGACGGATGCACTTAATAGCGTACTGCTCTCTCGGCTTAGCCGCGTTCAACACACGAGAATTAGCAGACTTAGGGAGTTTGGTTGCGTTAATGAACTATCACGACTAGATTAATGAGCAGTGCAGTTTATTAAAGCAACAGTACAGGTTCTTTTGAATTGCTGGTGATAAATACACTGTCTGCAAAGCACGTGCAAATAATAATAGTCAACTACAAGCACATTAAAATATGGAAGAAAAGAGCTCTAACGATTTCTAAGTTTCCCGGGAAAGCACTCGGTACAGCTGAGTGTTTGAATCTCATCCCATAGGCGTCCCTATGGGGGGGGAAGAGAGGTTCAGCCCGTCGACTGATCCCAGAAGTCAGCGATGTCCTCCCCACTTGTCTATGATGGTGTCCTCCCTAACATTCCTCCTCTCTTAAGCCCTTTTATATTTTCTTATTTTTTAGATGGAGCTTGAGTGACTCTAGTCATACATACCTTTACTATGATGGGTATAAAGTTCTCTCACTTTGCTTTTAAAGGTATATGCTAGAGAAAACTCAGAGCGCATGCTCAGCGAGGGGTGGTCACACCTCGGAGCCAGGTAGTTTTTGGGATGGAGGTGTGTTTTGGTATTATAATGAGCAAAGTTCACCCAGAGGACATGATTTAATGTGTCACTACTCCAGAACTGGGCACTTATAAATCAGAAGTAAGACAATAGCGTTGACAGAACCCCCATTATTTCACCTCCTTGCTTCAGTGGATTCAATGCAGGGACCTTCCATTCTTGTTCCAGTTCCCCATCCCTGCAGTGATATCACAAAGCCTGGCCACGGTGTCTCCACTCCACTCCACCCTCTGTGTTGTTTCTCAGAGTCAGCATGCCAAGCTCCCCTGGTGTTGCTAACATCTAAGGTTGCCAGCTGTGGTGGGTTGACCCTGGCTGGGTGCCAGGTGCCCACCAAAGCCGCTCTATCACTCCCCCTCCTCAGCTGGACAGGGGGGAGAAAATATAACAAAAGGCTTGTGGGTCAAGATAAGAACAGTTTAATAAAGTGAAAGCAAAGGTCATGTGCGAAAGCAAAGAAAAACAAATGATGTTATTCTCTACTTCCCATCAGCAGGCGATGTCTAGCCACTTCCTGGGAAGCAGGGCTTCAGTATGCATAGTGGTTGCTCCAGAAGACAAAAAAATGCCCCCCGTCCGTCTCCCTTCCTTACTTAGCTTTTATATCTGAGCTGACGTCATCTGGTATGGAATATCTGTTTGGTTAGTTTAGGTCAGCTGTCCTGGTTATGTCCCCTCCCAAGATCTTGCCCAGCCCCATCCTGCTGTTGAGGGGGGCAAAAAATGTTGGAGAGACAGCCTTGATGCTGTGCAAGCACTGCTCAGCAGTAGCCAAAACACTGGTGTGTTATCAACACCTTTCTAGCTACCAATGCAGAGCACAGCACTACGAGGGCTGCTATGGGGAGAATTAACTCCATCTCAGCCGGACCCAATACAATTGGCATCACGGACAGGATAGTTTGAAGCAGCAAGGAGGGTTTGTAATAAGAAAAAAAAAAAAAAAAAAGAGAGATACCAGCCAGAGTGCTGAGGAAAGGAGAACTGACATTCGGTTGAAGCCGAAGTCTCTGGCAGAAGATCATGGCGGCCCGGGATAAGCCTGATCTTACACTGCTCCCTGCTGTTGGACTTGTTAAAAGGATATAAAGCATGTCCCACTTGTCCTGGTTTCATCTGGGATAGAGTTAATTGTCTTCCTAGTAGCTAGTACAGTGCTATGTTTTTGAGTTAGGTATGAGAAGAATGTTGATAACACACTGATGTTTTCAGTCGTTGCTCAGTAGTGTTTAGACTAAAGTCAAGGATTTTTCAGCTTCTGATGCCCAGCCAGCAAGAAGGCTGGAGGGGCACAAGAAGTTGGGAGGGGACACAGCCAGGGCAGCTGACCCAAAGTGGCCAACAGGGTATTCCATACCATGTGATATCACATCTAGTATATAAACTGGGGGGGGGTGGGGGGATCGCCTCTCAGGGACTAACTGGGTGTCAGTCGACAGGTGCTGAGCAATTGCATTGTGCATCATTTGTATATTCCAATCCTTTTATTATTACTGTTGTCATTTTATTAGTGTTATCATGATCATTATTAGTTTCTTCTTTTCTGTTCTATTAAACCATTCTTATCTCAACCCATGAGTTTTACTTTTTTTTTTCTGATTCTCTCCCCCATCCCACTGGGTGGGGGGGAAGTGAGTGAGCAGCTGCGTGGTGCTTAGTTGCTGGCTGGCATTAAACCACAACACCCACTCCACCAGGACACAGTTGGGCGGAGAAAAATTGGCAATCTCCGACAGTTGTAGCAGGACGAATAAAAAGTTTGGCAAAAGAAAACCATCTTAAGGCTGTAAAGGCAAGGTGATTGTGGTATTCTGGGTGCTGCACTAATAGCTGCCCAGAGGGACAAACATACCATTAAGCAAACAGAACATGAAGCGAATGAATCCCTGCAAGAATTAGTTAAAAAACTGCAGGTAGAATTAGAGGTAGAACGTGCTAAACAGCAACAGGCTGAGGAAACAGTAAAAGAAGGAAAGAGGGTTATGGAAAACCTTTGAGACAGCCTGCGGGAAGCTTATATTAGGGAAAGAGACTTGAAGGTGCAACTAGCGGAGTATGAAAACAATTTAAATAGCGAATCTGGTTTCTCTAGCTTTGCGAGAGAAGCTGATATTATCAGCCAAGAAAGTGATCCCGATTACCCCTGGAAAGAAATGGAAGAGGCTAAGGCTAAATCCATGTCTAATCCGAAGATGCAACCTCTCATTAAAACAGAGGTTGAGTGGGGGGGAGATGGGGAAAATGATCAGCCAAACATTATTGTCAAACAGATACCCTACAATGCGACCGAGTTAGCAAAATTGCAAGAAAAATACAGCAGGCAAGTTAGAGAAACCAAAACCGAATATGTTTGGAGAGTTTCTTTGACTGGGGGAGACAGAATAAAACTATCATCGGAGGAAGAAGCTCAGGGATATTGGGGTCTGGGGGTATTCCTGACTGTGGATGACTGGCGGGAGCCCTGGTCCTTGACTCAGCAGGCAGCATATTGGGCGGGGGATTAGACCCCATCAAAAGAGGAGACCCGGTCACTATTCCTACCTCCGGGCTGAGTCAGCTTACAGAGAGCATACAAAAGGTAGCTTGTCTCCAACTTATGTATGATAGACATCTTGTTGTGCGTCAACCCTCTCCTATCTTATTAATTGCTAACCCTGATAGAATGACTCCCCTGATTAGAGGGCTTCCTGACTCCTTAAAGGTGTATGCGATACAAATTCAGGACCAGCTAAGAGCAATTTTGGCGGCCGGACCTGGCAGAGGGGCCGCTCTTACATGGGGACAAATTGCTCAGGAGCTAATAAATTATGGCCGATGGGTAGGCTTTATTGGTAAGGATGTGAAAGCCTCCACGGGAGCCCATAGAGCTGAAGTAGAGGGTAGGATGTCCTATTGTTGTGGTTTAACCCCAGCCAGCAACTAAACACCACGCAGCCGCTCACTCACTCCCCCCCACCCAGTGGGATGGGGGAGAAAATCGGGAAAAGAAGCAAAACCCGTGGGTTGAGATAAGAACAGTTTAATAGAACAGAAAAGAAGAAACTAATAATGATAATGATAACACTAATAAAATGACAACAGCAATAATGAAAGGATTGTAATGTACAAATGATGCGCAGTGCAATTGCTCACCACCCGCCGACCGACACCCAGCCAGTCCCCGAGCGGCGAATCCCTGCCCCCCCCTTCCCCGTTCCTAAACTGGATGGGACGTCACATGGTATGGAATACCCCGTTGGCCAGTTTGGGTCAGGTGCCCTGGCTGTGTCCTGTGCCAACTTCTTGTGCCCCTCCAGCTTTCTCACTGGCTGGGCATGAGAAGCTGAAAAATCCTTGACATTAGTCTAAACACTACTGAGCAACAACTGAAAACATCAGTGTTATCAACATTCTTCGCATACTGAACTCAAAACATAGCACTGTACCAGCTACTAGGAAGACAATTAACTCTATCCCAGCTGAAACCAGGACACCTATCTACCGAGTAAAAGTGAGGGGGCCGGGGAATTGAGAAATCAGCTATGGAAGGAAGGGTTAAATAAAGGAGTCTCTTGAGAACTAATGGACAGCTTGCCCCTTCCAAATTTACAATTGTTAGTAAAATGTGGAAACCCACAAGCAAAAATCTCCAGAAAAAAGTCCCCCAATCCCGATGCCTCAAAAAATTGCTGCCCCTACAGCACTGCTGGAGGAAGCCTGTAATCCTCCAGAATCGGGAAACCCCTTCTGCTGCCCCCAGTAAGTGAGCTGAGGGATGGCCGGTGGGTTTACGTTAGAAGGCTCACACAAAACCACCAGGGGGACCTTTTAGTAACTTTTCCCCTGGGTCCCTTTAAAACCCCAGTTACCTTTCTCGTAGACACAGGGGCTCAGATGTCAGCATTAAACAGTGACACAGCAAGCCGAAGCAGAATAGCACCCGACAAAAAGCGTATTTGGGTTACTGATGTTTTCGGAAATTCCAAACCTCAACCCACAGCCCAAGTGCAATGCTGGTTGCCCGGGGACACCACTCCCACTGTAACCACAATAATAATAGGTGTCCTTCCCACCAATATCCTGGGGTTAGACCTATTAAAGGGGAAAGCCTGGATAGATTCTAAAGGGAGAGAGTGGAAATTTGGCTCCCTGGTTGTTCTGATTAAGCTTCTGCAAATTGCGCTGCTGCTTCCCCCATCTAAAATTGTAAATGTGAAACCTTATCCTCTACCCCTGGGAGCAAAGGAGGGTATCACCCTGTATTGGTTTTGTGTGGCAAGGTTTTGGTAGCGGGGGGGGTTACAGGGGTGGCTTCTGTAAGAAGCTGCTGGAAGCTTCCCCTGTGTTCGAGAGCGCCCATACCAGCCGGCTCTAAGAGAGACCCACCACCGGCCAAGGCCGAGCCAATCAGCGATAGTGGTAACGCCTCTGTGATAACATTTTTAAGAAGGAAAAAAAGTTGGGACGGCAGTATTCGGCAGCCGGAGAGAGGAGTGAGAACATGTAAGAGAAACAACCCTGCGGACACCAAGGTCAGTGAAGAAGGAGGGGGAGGAGATGCTCCAGGCGCCGGAGCAGAGATTCCCCTGCAGCCCGTGGGGAAGACCATGGTGAGGCAGGCTGTCCCCCTGCAGCCCATGGAGGTCCACGGTGGAGCAGATATCCACCTGCAGCCCATGGAGGACCCCACGCCGGAGCAGGTGGGTTCCCGAAGGAGGCTGTGACCCCGTGGGAACCCCGCGCTGGAGCAGGCTCCTGGCAGGACCTGCGGATCTGTGGAGAGAGGAGCCCACAGAGCAGATTTTCTGGCAGGACTTGTGACCCCGTGGGGGGCCCACGCTGGAGCAGTCTGTGCCTGAAGGACTGCACACCGTGGAAAGGACCCATGCTGGAGCAGTTTGTGAAGAACTGCAGCCCGTGGGAAGGACCCACATTGGAGAAGTTCGTGGAGGACTGTCTCCCATGGGTGGGACCCCACGCTGGAGCAGGGGAAGAGTGTGATGAGTCCTCCCCCTGAGGAGGATGAAGCGGCAGAAAATAACGTGTGATGAACTGACCGTAAACCCCATCCCCGTCCCCCTGTGCCGCTGGGGGGGTGGTAGAGAATCCGGGAGTGAAGTTGTGCCCGGGAAGAAGGGAGGGGTGGAGGGAAGGTGTTCTGAGATTTGGTTTTATTTCTCATTACCCTACTCCGGTTGATTTGTAATAAATCAAGTTAATTTTTCCCCAAACTGAGTCTGTTTTGCCCGTGACGGTAATTGGTGAGTGATCTCTCCTATCCTTATCTCGACCCACAAGCTCTTTGTTATATTTTCTCTCCCCTGTCCAGTTGAGAAGGAGGGGGAGTGATAGAACAGCTCTGGTGGGCACCTGGCATCCAGCCAGGGTTAACCCATCACACACCCCAGTGATAAAAGAGTTACAAGAACAAGGGGTGATCATCCAGACCCACTCCCCATACAATTCCCCTGTGTGGCCTGTACAGAAGCCAAATCGAAAGTGGTGACTAACCATAGATTACAGGCACCTAAATGCTAGCACTGGCCCTTTAACAGCAGCAGAGCCAAATATAGCTGAGCTAATCTCCGCCATACAAGAACAGGCCCATCCAATATTAGCTACTATTGATGTGAAGGACATGTTCTTTATGGTGCCCTTGCAGGAGAATGATCAGAACAGATTTGCCTTCACATGGGAAGGGATCCATTACACCTTTACCCGGCTACCACAAGGGTACCGGCACTCACCTACTTTGGTACATCATGCTCTAGCCCAGGCTTTAACTGAAATTACTCCAGAAGAAATTAAGATATATCAGTATATAGATGATGTATTGATCTGTGGGTCAGATGCCACAGCTGTAGAGAAGACTCAGACTGCAGTTATCACCTATTTAGAAGACTTGGGTCTCCAAATTCCAATTGAAAAAATACAACTCCCTTCTCATGAAGTAAAATTCCTAGGAATATGGTGGAAAGGAGGGATGATATGTATCCCACCTGAGGTCTTAACTACCCTGGAACAGGTAAAAATTCCGCCAGAATAAAAAGGAGTTACAGCATGCTTTAGGCCTGCTGATGTTCTGGAGAAAGCACGTCCCAGACTTTGCTATTATAGCCTGCCTGCTATACGATCTAACCTGGAAAAGGGCTATCTGGGACTGGACTCCCACTCATGAGGAAGCCTTGAAGCTACTGATCTTTGAAGCAGGGGCATATCAGGCCCTAGGCCCTATCCACCCAAAGGATTCACTCCAAATTGAGTGGGGATTTGCTACACATGGAGGATACATACATATGTGGCAAAGCAGGCCAGAGGGTCCCCCTCACCCCATAGGGTTCCATTCACGAAGCTTTAAGGACGCAGAAAAGCGGTACTCCACCTGGGAAAAGGGGGTCTTCATAGTAAGCATTGCTCTTCAAGAAGCAGAAAAAATTGTGCGGAATCAATCAATTCTTTTAGGGGGACCTTTTAAAGTTCTCTGACCAGTATTGGCAGATATGCCTCCTCCCCTGGGGGTTGCCCAATGGGAAACAGTTAGAAAATGGTATGCTCAGCTAGAACACTATTCTCACATTTACCAGATACAGGAAAACCCTAACACCTCAAGTGAGGAACCCACTCCCTCTAGTATTGAGAAAGCACCCCCATATGAACCCCATCTGCAGAACGTATGGTTTACAAATGCCTCTTCAAAAAGGGAGGGGAACGTGTGGAAATATTGGGCTGTAGCGTTGTCCTAGTTTCAGCTGAGATAGAGTTAATTGTCTTCCTAATAAGTGGTACAGTGCTATTTTGAGTTCAGTATGCAAAGAATGTTGATAACGCTGATGTTTTCAGTTGTTGCTAAGTAATGTTTAGTCTAAAGTCAAGGATTTTTCAGCTTCTCATGCCCAGACAGCAAGAAGGCTGGAGGGGCACAAGAAGTTGACACAAGACACAGCCAGGGCACCTGACCCAAACTGGCCAACAGGGTATTCCATACCATGTGATGTCACATATAGTATATAAACTGGGGGAGTGGGGGCGGGGGAAATCACCGCTCAGGGACTAACTGGGTGTCAATTGGCAGGTGGTGAGCAATTGCACTGCGCATCATTTGTACATTCCAATCCTTTTATTATTGCTGTTGTCATTTTATTAGTGTTTAGTTTATTAGTGTTACCATTATCATTATTGTTTTCTTCTTTTCTGTTCTATTAAACCATTCTTATCTCAACCCATGAGTTTTACTTCTTTTCCTGATTTTCTCCCCCATCCTACTGGGATGTGAGCGGCTACGTAGTGCTTAGTTGCTGGCTGGGGTTAAACCACGACAAGCGTTGCCTGTAGATTCTGGGGACCAAAATGATACCGAAAAGCCAGTCGAAGAAACTCTCTAAGATTCGTTTTGGAGTTTTAGAAAGCAGGCATTCTTTATTGCAGCGCTGGATGCACGGGGGATAATTCTACCTAGCATGCATGCCACAGCTTCAGCACAAACAGGTTATATAGAATAACTAATTGCATATTAATCAGATTAGTATACATATACATAAAAATGATTATAACTGATTATCATAGTACTGCCTACATCCAATCATGCGCAATGAAGGATCCATTTGAGTCGAAGGGCTGCTTTTGCGACCACCGACCCATTTGAAGTTCTTGCTGGCTGTCCTTGAAGTCTTTATTCTTGTCCTTGTTCTTTGATCTTGAAGCTTAACGCAGTTTCAATCACGTGTGGTCAGTTTCAACATTGTTCTCATCTAGCGTACAGGAACATCTAGTCATAAGAGCAAAGAACTGCAAAACTTAGGAGTAACTACCTCTACTAGTTAATTGCTTGGCTATACTTTTGTCTATTGTTTCAATCATAGTGTTAGTATAAGATTTCTAATAATTATTTACCAAATCTCACTTTTACAGTCACCTAGCAGCAAACCAGTTTCCATGGCTGGCACAAAATATTAAAAACATCAAAATATTTAGACATACCATAGAGAATGTATGGACATATGCTATCAAAATCATAACCGAAGGGGAGGGAAGTGCCCAGATGGGAGAGTTAGCAGCCGTTTGGAGTGTACTCAAAAAAGAAACCCAAAGTTCCAAACCCACATATATCTACACAGTGAAAAGGTGAAGGTTTAATGCTGTATAGATCCCTTTCAGTATACTACTCTGGCCTCTAATTGCATGTCCGTGTATTGGTTTATGTTTCTCTAAACCTAACACAGTAGCACTCCTCCCTTCAGATGGCCATCATCAGGCGTCTATTCAATGACTTATGTACGTGATCAAAAAGGAAAATATTCAAATCCATCACGTGTTACGAGGTGGTGAATATCAAGTAGGATCCTACTTCTTGGATGGCTATGCAGTCATTGATGGGGTGCCAACAGCTTTTAATTTACTGGGTGTTTTTTTCCATGGCTGTATCAATGCTACAATGACAATGACTGGCACCCTCTGGCAGGGGCCACCTTTAGATATTTATACTACACAACACAGCAAAAGATGGACCACCTAAAGAGAGTATGCACCCATAGTGATGAAGAAAGAGTCTTTCTGGGTACCTGGTGTTCCCCAGAACTGAACAAGGCTCTGGAAAAGGGCTACAGGATTTTTGAAATCTATGAGATTTGACATTTTGAACAGAGAGGTAGCAGTCTTTTCTGAGATTATTGTCATGGTTTAACCCCAGCCAGAACCTGAGCACCACACAGCCACTCACTCAGCCCCCCCCACACACACAGTGGGATGGGGGAGAGAATCGGAAAAAAAAGTAAAACTCATGGGTTGAGATAAGAACAGTTTAGTAGAACAGAAAGGAAGAAACTAATAATGAAAATAACAACAATAATAAAATTACAATACTAAATACTAAAGGATTGGAATATACAAAACAAGTAATATACAATGCAATTGCTCACCACTCACTGACTGATGCCCAGTTAGTTCCTGAGCAGCGATCCCCCCAGGCCAACTCCCCCTGGTTTATATACTAGGCATGATGTCACATGGTATGGAATACCCCATTGGCCACTTTGGGTCAGCTGTCCTGGCTGTGTCCCCTCCCAACTTCTTGTGCCCCTCCAGCCTTGCTGGCTGGGCACGAGAAGCTGAAAAATCCTTGACTTTAGACTAAACACTACTTAGCAACAACTGAAAACATCAGTGTGTTATCAACATTCTTCTCATACTGAAACCAAAACATAACACTATACCAGCTACTAGAAAGAAAATTAACTCTATCCCAGCTGAAACCAAGACATTATCATGCAGGTCATACTATATCTTGCCCTATTCGCCTTCGTTTTAATGAATTCTTGAAAAAAGGTCTGGGATACTCAAACTTGTAGAGTGTAGCCATCCTTGGTGAAGTGCTGGGTGCCCCTGCCAAAGATTTCTTTTCTCCCTATGTGCAAATATAGGCTTTTTTCCCCCCATACTCTACCACAATATCATTACTTATTCCATGCAGTACTTTAATCCTTTGCAAGTACCTATTATAATTTGTCATACACTGAGAGATTCTGCAGCTTTGTCATATTTCATGAAAATGCAGAAATATAAACTCCTGAGTCTCATTTATACTAGCTCTTGGCACTGTTTCATATGGCTCTCATCTCTGGCTGGCACCTACCCTCCTAGTCTAAGGTTTACACTGCTGTTTCTCTTGTAATAAAAAGAGTGAAATACAACTCATGCCTTCAGTATATATGTCCTGGGTTCAGCTGGGATAGAGTTAATTTTTACAGGAACCTGGGAGGTGGGGGGGCATAGCCGGGGCAGCCGACCTGAACTAGCCAAGGAGCTATTCCATACCATGTGACATCATGCTCAGTATATAAATGGGGAGCGGCCGGGGGGAGCTCTCTCGACTTTCGGTGGGGGAAGTGGCAGAGCGTCGGGTTCCGGGTGGTGAGCAGTTGCACTGTGCATCACTCTTTTTGTATATTCTTTCATTAGTACCGTTGTTGTTGTTGTAACTTCTCTTTTTTTGTGTTGTCCCAGTAAACTGCCCTTGTCTCAACCCTCGAGGTTCCAGGTTTTTTTTCTTTTCTCTCCTCCGTCTCCTCCCCATCCCACCGGAGGGGGGCGGGAGGAGTGAGCGAGCGGCTGCGTGGTCCTTTGTTACCGGCTGGGCTGAAACCACAACAATATACCTATTAGCTGTCGTGAAAAAGTGATTTAGATCACTTAAAGAATCACCATCAAAGGTATTAGCAAAAGGTGATTTTAATGCGAATTTGTAAAAATGCAACTTAACAAAGTTTGATGGCAAGGTTCACTCTAGTTATTACATGGAAGAAACATAGAAAGGAAAATCGAGTTAGAATCGAGTTAGAATGATTTGCACAGAGACCGGAGATGAAAAAGGGAAACCCTCCTGTTGAGTCACGAGGTTCAGAGTGGACCTCTTGCTTTCTAAACTCCCGATGAAGCTTAGGTGCAGCTAGATCCAAACTTAGTCTAAGACTCGGACAACGGTTTATGTCCAATGGAATTAATACAAAGGGTAAGGAAAACCTCTCGTTGAGTCATGAGGTTCAGAATGGACTGCCTTGCTTTCTAAACTACTTCTCAGAGAGGAGTCTAGGTGCGGCTGGATCCAGACTTAGTCCCAGACTTGGTCAACGGTTTATGCCTAATGGAAGGGATACAAAGGATAAGGAAAATCTCCTGTTGAGTTACTACGCCAATTTGTCAAGTAATGAGGGATTATGGATCCTACACAACTATGAGGTAGCAGCTATTTAAGATTTATTAACACTGTTAAGGTAAATCACAGGACTGGGTTGTGGACACATATTTAGCTAACGGTCGCAAGAGCATTCCAGATGCCTTTAGAAGACCTTGAAAAGAATAAACAAGAAGACAAAAAAAGAAAGATGCCAATTAAAAGAACACAGGTGCACATTCCAAGATAAAGGGAACTTGGCACAAAGAACCGCAATTTGGCAGTTTATCTTGACCAATTAGACTGAGACAAGTTTCGCGTGTTTTAGTTAATATAACCAATTGTGTCCTATGTTTATGCGCGTGTACAGTGTTAGTATAACCAATTATATCTTATGTTTATGCACGTGTAAAGCGTTGATATAACCAATCATATTTTATGCTTGTGCGCATGTACAGTGACTTTGCAGAATATGTGACTATAAGTATGTGTGTGTTTTAGCAATAAAGGGTCGTCTGCTGTCTGCTCTCAAGATTACAGGCGTCCGTCTACTTCAATCTCCTCAAATGGTGACCCCGACGTGATTGCGGGCCGAGAAAACGCTGGAATTGCTGGAAGTGCGTCCGGAGGAGACTCTAGCCGAATGATCGTCTAGCCAGCTGGACTGAGCAGACAACCTTCTCCCGGGAGATCAATCACCCTGCTCATTTGGAAGTAAGGTGAGCGGCTAAGAGAATTAAAATGGGTGCCCAGATGTCTGTGGAAGAAGGGGCAATTGTACGAATGCTTTTGCATATCCTCTCCGTGAGAGGGATTAAGTATGATTCAAATACTTTACGTATGATGCTGAAGTGGCTTAAGGACCATGGTGCCCCCACTTCGAATGTAGAAGTCTTTGAAGTTAAAAATTGGGAAGAAATGGGAAAAGTAATTTGGGACTTTGTATCGCGTGGGGACGTGAAGGCTCAGAAAATCTCCGCTACGTGGAGATTGGTGCTGGAAATGTTGAAAGCCCTTAAGGCAGAAAAGGAGGCGGCTGCTGCTGTAAAAATTTCAATTGAAGATACCCCGGAAAAAAAGAGAAGTGTGTGTGGTGAGGTGGTAAATAATTTGGACAGTGATGAGGAATTAAACACCGAGGGAGATGTCATTAATGGAGGCAACGATCAACCTTTAAGTAACCTGCCTCTCGAGCAGAGACCTATCCCCTCTGCACCTCCCTATGCGACAGATACATCCCCAGGAGAAGCTATAAAAAAGCGATGGAAGGACATAAATGATAAAATGTTAACCGAAGGTCTAAATCCTGTGGCTTTTCCAGTTACAGTCAGGCAGAATGCCCCAAACGTGTGGCAACCTTTCAATTGGGATTTAATAAAAGAAGTACGGAAAACAGTAATGGCTAATGGACTGTCTGCTCCGTTTAGTCAGGCGTTATTAGAGAATATATTTTCTGGTCAAATTTTAACGGGCTTTGACTGTACACAATTGGCTACAATGATTTTAACCCCGACTCAGCGTCTATTATGGAAGGTGAAATGGGCAGAATTATGTGATTTAGCGGCACTAAGAAATTTGGACCGCCCAGAAGGAGATCCGCGGTATATGATCACTTCTGCACAAATGATGGGGACTGGTGACTTTGCAGATGTTAATAGGCAAGCGAGGCTACCCATGGAAGTATTACAAGAATCAGCTTCCTTAGCTCTGAAGGCAATGGTAACCTTGCCTGAAGCTGGAAAGCCAGAACAATCATTTACAAGTATAAGGCAGGGTAAAACGGAACCTTATATGTCCTTTATTGATCGTCTGCGAGATGCTATTGAAAAGCAAATAGATAATGCTGATGCCAAAGAAGCATTGATAATAAAATTGGCTGTGGAAAATGCAAATGCAGACTGTAAAAAAATACTACAATCGATGCCAGGAAGAGTGACGCTAGTAGATATGATAGAGGCCTGTAACAAAGTTGGGTCTTTGGAGCATAAAACTACATTAATGGACAATGCTTTTGCTGTAGCCATGCGAATGGATACAAAAAATGTTAAGAAATGCTATAAATGTGGACAACCGGGACATTTGCAATTTCAGTGTAAAGAAGGGCGAAACAAAGTGGAAGCTGGGCCTAATATATGCCCTCGTTGTCATAAAGGGAGACATTATGCTAACCAATGTAGATCTCGTTTCACAAATGAAGGTGTAGCTCTGCCACCTCGAGGTACCCCATCGCCGGGAAACTACAAGAAGAGTGCGAGGAGCGGTGCGATGACCCCAACAGCTCCGAAAGGATCCCAGAACGGCGCCAAGAAGGATGTCTGGCAGAATTGCCAGCCCGAACAGCTGGAAGTGCCGGAGTGGATGTCTCAGCAATAGAAACCATTCTACTATGGAACTCTCAGGTACACCATGTGCCAGTAAACGCACAAGGACCATTAGGTAATGGGCTTAGTGCCCTGTTGTTGGGACGGTCTAGTATAACGTTACAAGGAATTTTTGTGCTTCCCGGGGTGATTGATGTGGACTACACAGGTCGCATTTATGCTACGATTTGGACGCCATCTCCACCAGTATCGATACAGGAAGGAAGCAGAATTGCACAGCTAGTCCCTTTTAAAGCAAACGTACCATGTAAGGTTAATCAACAGCGTGGCAATGCAGGGTTTGGATCTACGGGATTAGAAGCTCAAATTATGTGGTCAATGGAGATCAATAAAACAAAACCTAGTATATCAGCAGAGTTACAAAATGCAAAGAACAGGCCAGAAAAAATAAAATTACAAGCATTAGTGGACACTGGAGCAGATGTAACAGTTCTGTCGTGGGAGGACTGGCCTGTTACTTGGGAGCTTTCTGAGATGGATTCGAAACTGTTCGGTGTGGGAGGATTATCAAAAACTCGACAAAGCAAATATATGATTCAATTGATTTGTCAAAATTCAGTTTCTTATATCAAACCTTATGTAACCAATATCCCTATGAACCTGATAGGCAGGGATGCATTAAGTCAAATGGGATGTGTGCTTAGTACAGGAGACAATTTTGTGGCGCGGCCATTGACGGGCGACCATGCCTAAAACTGAAATGGAAAACAGAGGAACCGATTTGGGTAGATCAATGGCCGCTGACTGAATCTAAGGTCGCCATCTTGAAACAGTTAGTACAGGAGCAATTGGAACAAGGGCACTTGGTGAATACCACGAGCCCTTGGAATACACCAGTTTTTGTCATTCCAAAAAAATCTGGGAAATGGAGACTATTGCATGATTTAAGAAAGATAAATGAAGTAATGGAAAATATGGGAGCCCTTCAATTAGGGTTACCCATGCCTACCATGATTCCACAAGGATGGAACATTTTGATTATTGATTTAAAGGATTGTTTCTTTACAATATATTTAGACCCAAAAGATGCGGAAAAATTTGCCTTTTCTATCCCCACCATAAACAAACAGGAACCCATGGAACGTTATCATTGGGTAGTTCTGCCACAAGGAATGAAAAATTCTCCAACCATATGCCAATCCCATGTATCCCAAGCTCTAAAAGGGTTTAGACAACAAAATCCAGACTTGATTATTTATCACTATATGGATGATATCTTGATAGCAGGGAAAAGAGAGTTATCCGAAAAGCTCAAAGAATTGACTACACAATTGTCTGATTTTGGTTTAAAAATAGCACCAGAAAAGGTACAAAAAATGCAACCATGGAAATATTTAGGCTGGAAGATTTTAGAAAAAACTATCATTCCACAAAAACTGGAAATTACAGACAAGATTGAAACATTGAATGATGTGCAAAAATTACTGGGGACAATCAATTGGGTTCGAACACTGTTGGGAATAGATAATGAGCTTCTGACCCCTTTATTTGAAATGTTACGAGGCGACACTACCTTAACGGCACCTCGACAATTGACTCCTCAAGGTAAACAAGCATTACAAAAGATAGCAGATATAATATCCCAGAGTCAGGCTTTTAGAATTAAAGAAAATCTTGACATTAATCTTAGCATTTTAAACCGAGAAAAACAACCCCTCGGGATCATATATCAATGGGAGGGAAGTCACAAAGACTTGTTAATAATAGAATGGATCTTTTTAGCTCACCAGGCCCGAAAAACCATATTTTCTCGAACTGAAATGATTTCAGAATTAATTATAAAGGGGAGACGTCGGATTATTGAGATTTGTGGACAAGAACCACACACGATTGTTGTTCCTTTGACTCAAGGATATTTACAATGGTGTCTACAGAATAGTCTAACTTTACAAATTGCTTTTGCAGATTTTGAAGGAAAGATAGATATTCATCTTCCTGCACACAAAATGTTTACCTTGCTACAAAATATACAACTAGAAGAAAAAGAATTGTGTGCAGAGTTACCTACTGATGGTCCTACAGTATTTACGGATGGCAGTGGAAAAACAGGAAAGGCAGTAGTAGTTTGGAAAGAAGGTCAGGTATGGAAAAATCACATTGTCACATGTGAAGGCTCCCCCCAAGTGGTAGAACTTCAAGCTGTAATAGAAGTATTTAAAAAGTGGCAGGATGTTGAGGTCAATATTATTGCTGATTCTTTATATGTGGTAGGTGTAGTAAAACGCTTGAGACGGGCTTATTTGAAAGAAATTGATAACATCACATTGTTTGAAAAATTTAAGATGTTGCTATTTCTGTTAAACCAACGGACAAAGTGTTATTATATAATGCATGTGCGAAGTCACACCAGTTTGCCTGGATGGATCACAGAAGGGAATAAACAAGCTGATTTGCTAGCTAATCCTGTATGGACTGGGCCACCCCCCCAATAAACTTCTACAGGCACATGGAGCTCATAGTTTTTTCCACCAACCAGCGAAAGTATTAGCCAAACAGTTTCAAATTTCTATAGCAGATGCCAAAGCCATCATTCAGTCCTGTGCTGAGTGCCAGAAATTATCTGGGCACGGAGATGGCACTGTAAATCCTAGGGGTATGCAATCCTTGCAATTGTGGCAGACTCATGTGACTCATGTACCAGCTTTTGGAAAATTGTGTTATGTTCATGTTTCTGTTGATACATATTCCTTGATGATATGGGCCACAGCACTTGCGGGCGAAACAAGTCGACATCTACAAACACACTTACGACAAGCATTTGCAGTAATGGGTGTCCCGGCCCAGATAAAAACAGATAACGGACCATGTTTTATAGCACAACGGACTCAGGAATTTTTTCAGCAATGGGGAGTTACTCATATTACTGGCATTTCTCATTCTCCCACAGGTCAAGCTATAATCGAACGTACTCATAAAGTATTAAAAGACTTTTTGGAAAAACAAAAAAAGGGGGAATTAGGGGAACCTCCTTCAAATAGACTCATGAAAGCAATATATGTGATGAATTTTTTGACCCTGCATGGAGAGTCAGTTGTCCCCCCTGTAGTTCGGCATTTTCAAACAATGAATAGTGGGATTCAAAATATTGATAATGGGTGGAAAGTCTGGGTTAAAAATATTGAGCGTCAGCAATGGAAGGGACCTTTTAAAGTAATAACGTGGGGCCGAGGTTATGCTTGTGTCATTACAGAAAATGGGCCGAAGTGGATTCCAACTAAATGGACGAAACCTTATGCTGAGATTGATATAGAACACGCTGACTGTAGTAAGCAGCATGACAGTGGCACCAGTGATTGATCCACATCATTTAACACCGTGGGACAGTAAGAATGTTTGGGTGACACTGACTAAAGCTATTAATCAAACCTCTTTTTGTGTGTCATTGGCATTAACTGAACAGTCTTTTATTCTTATGTATTTTATTAGGTATAATGTTGCTTTTGCCATGTTTAATTAGCTGTGTTCATAGGTTTTTGCAAAGGGCAATACAGCATGTTGTTACTTGTCGAAAAACAAAAAAGGGGGAATTGCGGACACATATTTAGCTAACGGTCGCAAGAGCATTCCAGATGCCTTTAGAAGACCTTGAAAAGAATAAACAAGACGACAAAAAAAGAAAGATGCCAATTAAAAGAACACAGGTGCACATTCCAAGATAAAGGGAACTTGGCACAAAGAACCGCAATTCGGCAGTTTATCTTGACCAATAAGACTGAGACAAGTTTCGCGTGTTTTAGTTAATATAACCAATTGTGTCCTATGTTTATGCGCGTGTACAGTGTTAGTATAACCAATTATATCTTATGTTTATGCGCGTGTACAGCGTTGATATAACCAATCATATTTTATGCTTGTGCGCATGTACAGTGACTTTGCAGAATATGTGACTATAAGTATGTGTGTGTTTTAGCAATAAAGGGTCGCCTGCTGTCTGCTCTCAAGATTACAGGCGTCCGTCTACTTCAATCTCCTCACTGGGCATATGATTTCTAACAATACTCAATCATCAGCCAATTATCAGAGTGATTTAATAAAATTTGCTATAATCAACACTTAAACGTTTCCTAAATTGAATTGCACATGCACACACACACACAAATATAGAGGTTAACTTATCAAGATTTTTCTCTCTTTGCCAGTTGTAGTAAATTTTTGGTACCAAATGATCTTTGAAACGTCGCAAAATCAAAATTGTAGTGAATTACTTACTTACTGTTCTCCTTCATCAGCATTTGTCAGAAGACAATCTTTGACCCCTTCTTCTTCGTCAGCATCTGTCAGCAGACGATCTTGGAAATCCTCGCGAAATCTACCCTGAGAGGCATCCTGTCATGGATTGAACCCAGCCAGCAACAAAGGACCATGCAGCCGCTAGCTCACTCCTCCTCGCCCCCCTCCGGTGGGATGGGGAGGAGAATCAGAAAGGAAAATAAAAGAAATAGAACCTCATGGGTTGAGATAAGGACAATTTACTGGGACAACACAAGGAGAGAAGTTACAACAACAACAATAGTACTAATAAAAGAACATATAAAAGGAGTGATGCACAGTGCACCTGCTCACCACCCAGAACCCCACACCGAGAGAGAGCAACTGTTCCTAGCCGGCTCCCCACTTATATACTGAGCATGATGTCACATGGTATGGAATAGCTCCTTGGCTAGTTCAGGTCAGCTGTCCTGGCTGTGCCCCCTCCCAGCTTCCTCTGAAAATTATCCCAATTGAACCCAGGACATTATCCACCCCTTATTCTATACAATCTATATCATGCTCAGATCATACACTTTCCAATTAATCACCGCCACTTTCCCTGTCTTTGAGAGAGAGAGAGAGAGAGAGAGATACATAAACACACACACAAATAGCATTCCCTTAGTCTATGGGCCATACCTCTAATATGTCCATCAATTTTATTTAATCCATGACTTTGGGGCTCCATCTGTCGTAACAGTCCTTCAGGGTAGGAGAGATGGTGTGTGGTGTTGGATTGCTGCATGCTGCCTCTGGAGCTTGTGGCTGCTGTATTTGGCGCAACCCATGCCCATGGTCTGCAGGTTGAAGATGTCAATCTTGAGGAAACTGCTGGGCACCAGTTCAAGTTCCATCACCGCTGCACTTGGCTCAGTTTCAAAGTCCATCCTTCAGTCATTTGGGTAATTCTTACAGTAATACCCTTGATATGGCATATAGACACTATAGATACAATGACATACATTGGCAGGCTATTTAGTAGTTAACATCATACAGCCTAATTCACTGGCTATTCTCTCCCAAAATCAAATCCCCTTGAGGCACACATTGAGCTTCCCCATACTTCTGCATCACCCACCAAGTGCACCCAGGTCCTTGAGCAAAAAAAATCCTGTGGATGGGTTTGTCTCTGCTTGAGGCAGGACTAACCCAGACTGTCTTTCCTAACATACTCCTCATGCACACTACAGGGACTTTATCTCCTTCTACAGTATGTGGAAGTCTTGGTTGGGCAGGGCCACCCTGATTAGCAGATCCTCTAGTATTAACTAACCAGGCGGCTTTTGCTAAATGTGTATCCCAATATTTGAAAGTCCCACCCCCCATTGCTCTCAGTATAGTTTTCAGCAGTCCATTGTATCATTCAATTTTCCCGGAGGCTGGTGCATGATAGGGGATGTGATATACCCACTCAGTGCCATGCTCTTTGGCCCAGGTGTCTATGAGGTTGTTTTGGAAATGAGTCCCGTTGTCTGACTCAATTCTTTCTGGGGTGCCGTATCGCCATAAAACTTGTTCTTCAAGGCCCAGGATAGTGTTCTGGGCAGTGGCATGGGGCACAGAATATGTTTGCAGACATAGAGTGGTTGTTTCCACCATTGTAAGCACATGGCACTTGCCTTGGCGGGTTTGTGGGAGTGTGATATAGTCAATCTGCCAGGCCTCCCACTGTTTATATTTCAGCCATCGCCCTCCATACCACAGGGGCTTTAACCACTTGGCTTGCTTAATTGCAGCACATGTTTCACATTCATGGATAACTTGGGCAAGAGTATCCATGGTCAAGTCCACCCCTCAATCACAAGCCCATCTATATGTTGCATCTCTTCCCTGATGGCCTGAAGTGTCATGGGCCCACTGAGCCATAAATAGCTCACCCTTATGTTGCCAGTCCAGGTCCACCTGAGACAACTCAATCTTGGCAGCCTGATCCACCTGTTGGTTGTTCTGACTCAATTCACCTTCTCCTTCAGCAGTTTCTGCAACTTGTTGTATAGAACTCCATACTGCAGTCATCCACCTCTGATATTTTCCCACAACGCGACAGGATCCGTCAGTGAACAGGGCATATTGCCTCTCATTTTCTGACAGTTTATTATACAGCGGGGCCTCTTCACCATGCGCTACCTCCTCCTCTGGCGACATTCCAAAATCCTTGAGTTCTGGCCAGTCCGTGATCACTTCCACAATTCCTGGGCAACTGGGGTTTCCTATGCGAGCCCGTTGTGTGATCAGTGCGGCCCGCTTACTCCATGTGGCATCAGCTGCATGCTGTGTAGAGGAGACTTTCCCTTTGAACATCCAGCCCAGCACTGGCAGTCGGGGTGCTAAGAGGAGCTGTGTTTCAGTACCAACCACTTCTGAGGCAGCTCAAACTCCTTCATATGCTGCCAATATCTCTTTTTCAGTTGGAGTATAGCGAGCCTCAGATCCTCTGTATCCCCGACTCCAAAACCCCAGGGGTCGGCCTCGGGTCTCCCCAGGTGCTTTCTGCCAGAGGCTCCAGGTAGGGCCATTTTCCCCAGCTGCACTATAGAGCACATTTTTAACATCTTGTCCTGCCCGGACTGGCCCAAGAGCTACTGCATGAACAATCTCCCGCTTAATTTGTTCAAAGGCTTGTCATTGCTCAGGGCCCCATTTAAAATCATTCTTCTTCTGGGTAACTTGATAGAGAGCACTTACAATTTCACTGTAATTTGGAATATGCATTCTCCAAAAGCCCACAACACCTAAGAAAGCCTGTGTTTCCTTTTTATTAGTCGGTGGGGACATAGCTGCTATTTTGTTGATCACATCCATAGGGATTTGACGATGTCCATCTTGCCATTTTACTCCTAAGAACTGGATCTCCTGTGCAGGTCCCTTGACCTTACTTTCTTTTATGGCAAAACCAGCCTTCAAAAGGATTTGGATTATTTTCTTCCCTTTCTCAAAAACTTCTTCAGCTGTGTCACCCCATACGATGATGTCATCAATGTATTGTATGTGTTGCGGAGCTTCACCTTTTTCCAGTGCAGCCTGGATCAGTCCATGGCAAATGGTGGGGCTGTGTTTCCACCCCTGGGGCAGTCGATTCCAAGTGTACTGGATGGCCCTCCAAGTGAAAGCAAACTGTGGCCTGCACTCCGCTGCCAAAGGAATGGAGAAAAATGCATTAGCAATGATGTCAATTGTGGCATACCACTTAGCTGCCTTTGATTCCAGTTCATATTGAAGCTCTAACATGTCTGGCACAGCAGCACTTAGCGGTGGCGTGACTTCATTCAGCCCACGATAATCTACTGTTAGTCTCCATTCCCCATTAGATTTCCGCACGGGCCATATGGGACTATTAAAGGGTGAGTGAGTCTTGCTGATCACTCCTTGGCTCTCCAATTGGCAAATCAGCTTATGGATGGGGATCAGGGAGTCTCGGTTGGTGCGATATTGCCGCCGGTGCACCATCAAGGTAGCAATTGGCACCTGTCGTTCTTCAACCTTCAGCAACCCCACAACCGAAGGGTCTTGAGAGAGACCAGGCAGGGTAGACAGCTGTTCAATCTCCTCCGTCTCCAATGCAGCTATACCAAAGGCCCAACGGTACCCTTTTGGGTCCTTGAAATACGCCCTCCTGAGATAATCTATACCAAGGATGCACGGGGCCTCTGGGCCAGTTGCAATGGGGTGTTTATGCCACTCATTCCCGGTTAGACTCATTTCAGCTTCTGTCCTGGGTTCAGCTGGGATAGAGTTAATTTTTACAGGAACCTGGGGGGGGGGGGGGGGGGGGGCATAGACGGGGCAGCCGACCTGAACTAGCCAAGGAGCTATTCCATACCATGTGACATCATGCTCAGTATATAAATGGGGAGCGAGCCGGGGGGAGGGCTCTCGACTTTCGGTGGCGGAGCATGGGGTTCCGGGTGGTGAGCAGTTGCACTGTGCATCACTCTTTTTGTATATTCTTTCATTAGTACCGTTGTTGTTGCTGTAACTTTTTTTTTTATGTTGTCCCAGTAAACTGCCCTTGTCTCAACCCTCGAGGTTCCAGGTTTTTTTTCTTTTCTCTCCTCCGTCTCCTCCCTATCCCACCGGAGGGGGGCGGGAGGAGTGAGCGAGCGGCTGCGTGGTCCTTTGTTACCGGCTGGGCTGAAACCACGACAGTCTTTTTTGGCGCCCAACGTGGGGCACGAAGGGTTGAGATAACGACAGATCTGGCCAGAGCGTGTTGAAACAAATTTGTCATACGCATTTCTTATATTAGATAAATAGATGTTAGTCACAATGTTGATTCATTTGTTTACATGGTGGCGTTTTGTAAGTTCTTATGTGCTCTATGTATTGCCTGTAGTCACGTTTCTCACCTCTGGGAGAGTGATTGGGATTATCATTTTGCTGTACTGGGCAATGTCGACTTGTGAAATGATTACATCACTGGTCATGAGGTTAAGCTGGTATCTGTATGAGGCAGTGATATCATTTCCATACTTTGGGCACCTTCTATCGGATTTTATTGGTAATGACACTCAATCCATGGGGAAGTTAGGGGGGGATACTTCCCCCCATCCATTCGCCTCCCTTCTCTCCTTCCGACTAATTACAACAGCTTTTGAGAATTTTGAATATCCTTGGGATGCGCAAGCCAGTGTGCTGTTAGTGCTATGCCTCCTGAATATGTTTCAGGTCTTGTTTAGGGCTACAAAAAGGCTCTTTAAGAGTACCACCCAGAGATCTGCCCCAAAGCTGGATATTCATGGGTGGCACGGCATGTGGGAGGATATGGGCAGATATCTAGAGAACTTCTCACCTCCAGTGGCTTGGAAGTTCACTCCCGAACAACTACAGAACCCTCATGAAGTGGTAGAATATTTGAAAGAAAAATGCTGTGGCTATTCCAAAGATGTACAACTCGCTGCACTGTGCTGGGCCCTGGCCAGTATCTACCAAACACTGCTTGATATTAGGCAGCACCCTCAGGGGGAAAAAGGGGAAAAGATGAAAAACAGGACAACAGGCACCGTGGCTACCCCTACCACGACAACAGGCACCGTGGTTACCCAAACCCCGACAACAGACACAGTGGTTACCCAAACCCCAACAACAGGCACCGTGGCTACCCCTACCCCGACCACAGACACCGTGGCTACCCCAACCCCGGCAACAGGCAGTGTGGCTACCCCAACCCCGGTGACAGATACTGCAGCTAAACCAGAGAACCAACCTGTGCCAGTATCAGTCGCCCCTGTACAGAAAAAGAAACACACAAAGAAATCAGTTCGCTTAGTGAGAGATGAAGATGAACCAGGGTCATCGCGAGAACAGGAGGAAGAGGCAGAACCTGAAATAATCACCCGATCTCTATCCCTGAGTGAGTTGCGTGACATGCGAAAAGATTTTAGCCGCCACCCAGGTGAGCACATTGTTACCTGGCTGCTCCGATGCTGGGATAATGGGGCTAGTAGTGTGGAATTAGAGGGTAAGGAAGCCAAGCAGTTGGGATCTCTGTCTAGGGAAGGGGGCATCGACAAGGCGATTGAGAGAAAAACACAAGTCCTCAGCCTCTGGAGGCAACTTCTGTTAGGTGTAAAGGAAAGATACCCCTTCAAGGATGAAGTTACATGTCACCAAGGCAAGTGGACCACCATGGAGAGAGGTATCCAGTACCTGAGGGAATTAGCTGTGCTGGAGGTGATTTATAATGATCCAGAAAATGCGCAGTCACCCACAGGTCCAGATGAAGTCCAATGCACACAACCGATGTGGCGGAAGTTTCTACGAAGTGTGCCACCAACCTATGCCAACTCATTGGCAGTAATGTCCTGGAAAGAAGGCTATGGACAAACGGTGGATGAATTGGCTGTCCAACTCCGGCAATATGAAAGAAGTCTCTCTTCCTCCCTACGGGCCTGTGTCTCAGCTGTAGAGGAATTGTCCTGAGAGTTCCAGCAATTCAAAGTGGATATGTCCTCCTCCCCACCTGTACAGGCCCGCATGGCAGCTATTGGGAGTAAGCACTCCTCTGCCCAAGAGAGAGGAGAGAGAAAGTACACACGACGGGCTAACCTGTGGTTTTACCTGCGTGACCATGGAGAGGACATGAGGAAGTGGGATGGAAAACCTACCTCAGTCCTGGATGCACGGGTACAGGAGTTGTGAGAAAAAGCAACCAGAAAAGAGGATTCTTCTTGGAAAGCTGCTACTCCAGTTTCCCGTGAGCAGTCCCCCAGATGCAGTAGATGGGATGATGCCATTTCTGATCCTCTTGAAGGGACTTCTGATTCATGTGTGCGAAAAGTGAGTAACAGATATTCTAACCAGGATTAGAGGGGCCCTGCCTCCAGCCAGGTGGAGGAGAGGGACAACCGAGTCTACTGGACAGTGTGGATTCGATGACCTGGCACGTCCGACCCACAGGAATATAAGGCTCTAGTAGACACTGGTGCACAATGCACCCTAATGCCATCAAGTTATAAAGGGGCAGAACCCATCTGTATCTCTGGTGTGACAGGGGGATCCCAAGAGCTAACCGTATTGGAAGCTGAAATGAGTCTAACCGGGAATGAGTGGCATAAACACCCCATTGCAACTGGCCCAGAGGCCCCGTGCATCCTTGGTATGGATTATCTCAGGAGGGCGTATTTCAAGGACCCAAAAGGGTACCGTTGGGCCTTTGGTATAGCTGCATTGGAGATGGAGGAGATTGAACAGCTGTCTACCCTGCCTGGTCTCTCTCAAGACCCTTCGGTTGTGGGGTTGCTGAAGGTTGAAGAACAACACGTGCCAATTGCTACCACGACGGTGCACCGGCGGCAATATCGCACCAACCAAGACTCCCTGATCCCCATCCATAAGCTGATTTGCCAATTGGAGAGCCAAGGAGTGATCAGCAAGACTCACTCACCTTTTAATAGTCCCATATGGCCCGTGCGGAAATCTAATGGGGAATGGAGACTAACAGTAGATTATCGTGGGCTGAATGAAGTCACGCCACCGCTGAGCGCTGCTGTGCCAGATATGTTAGAGCTTCAATATGAACTGGAATCAAAGGCAGCTAAGTGGTATGCCACAATTGACATCATTGCTAATGCATTTTTCTCCATTCCTTTGGCAGCGGAGTGCAGGCCACAGTTTGCTTTCACTTGGAGGGCCGTCCAGTACACCTGGAATCGACTGCCCCAGGGGTGGAAACACAGCCCCACTATTTGCCATGGACTGATCCAGGCTGCACTGGAAAAAGGTGAAGCTCCAGAACACCTGCAATACATTGATGACATCATTGTATGGGGCAACATGGCAGAAGAAGTTTTTGAGAAAGGGAAGAAAATAATCCAAATCCTTTTGAAGGCTGGTTTTGCCATAAAAGAAAGTAAGGTCAAGGGACCTGCACAGGAGATCCAGTTCTTAGGAGTAAAATGGCAAGACGGGCGTCGTCACATCCCTATGGATGTGATCAACAAAATAGCAGCTATGTCCCCACCGACTAATAAAAAGGAAACACAGGCTTTCTTAGGTGTTGTGGGTTTTTGGAGAATGCATATTCCAAATTACAGTCAAATTGTAAGTCCTCTCTACCAAGTTACCCGGAAGAAGAATGATTTCAAATGGGGGCCTGAGCAACGACAAGCCTTTGAACAAATTAAGCGGGAGATTGTTCATGCAGTAGCTCTTGGGCCGGTCTGGGCAGGACAAGATGTTAAAAATGTGCTCTATAGTGCAGCTGGGGAAAATGGTGCTACCTGGAGCCTCTGGCAGAAAGCACCTGGGGAGACCCGAGGCCGACCCCTGGGGTTTTGGAGTCGGGGATACAGAGGATCCGAGGCTCGCTATACTCCAACTGAAAAAGAGATATTGGCAGCATATGAAGGAGTTCGAGCCACCTCAGAAGTGGTTGGTACTGAAGCACAGCTCCTCTTAGCACCCCGACTGCCAGTGCTGGGCTGGATGTTCAAAGGGAAAGTCTCCTCTACACATCATGCAACTGATGCCACGTGGAGTAAGTGGGCCGCACTGATCACACAACGAGCTCGCATAGGAAACCCCAGTCACCCAGGAATTGTGGAAGTGATCATGGACTGGCCAGAAGGCAAAGATTTTGGAATGTCGCCAGAGGAGGAGGTGACACGTGCTGAAGAGGCCCCGCTGTATAATAAACTGCCAGAAAATGAGAGGCAATATGCCCTGTTCACTGATGGGTCCTGTCGCATTGTGGGAAAACATCGGAGGTGGAAGGCTGCTGTATGGAGTCCTACACGACTAGTCGCAGAAACTGCTGAAGGAGAAGGTGAATCGAGTCAGTTTGCGGAAGTGAAAGCCATCCAGCTAGCGTTAGACATGGCTGAAAGAGAGAAGTGGCCAATGCTCTATCTCTATACTGACTCATGGATGGTGGCAAATGCCCTATGGGGGTGGCTACAGCAATGGAAGAAGAGCAACTGGCAGCGCAGAGGTAAACCCATCTGGGCGGCCGCACTGTGGCAAGATATTGCTGTTCGGATAGAGAAGCTAGTGGTAAAAGTACGTCACGTAGATGCTCATGTACCCAAGAGTCGGGCCACTGAAGAACATCAAAACAACCAGCAGGCAGATCAGGCCGCCAAGATTGAAGTGTCTCAGGTGGACCTGGACTGGCAACGTAGGGGTGAGGTATTTATGGCTCAGTGGGCCCATGATACCTCGGGCCATCAGGAAAGAGATGCAACATATAGATGGGCTCATGATCGAGGGGTGGACTTGACCATGGACACTATTGCACAGGTTATCCATGAATGTGAAACATGTGCTGCAATTAAGCAAGCCAAGCGGCTAAAACCCTTGTCGCGTGGAGGGCGATGGCTGAAATATAAACAGTGGGAGGCCTGGCAGATTGACTATATCCCACTCCCACGAACCCGCCAAGGCAAGTGCCATGTGCTTACAATGGTGGAAGCAACCACTGGATGGCTGGAAACATATCCTGTGTCCCACGCCACTGCCCAGAACACTATCCTGGGCCTTGAAGAGAAAGTTTTATGGCGACACGGCACCCCAGAAAGAATCGAGTCGGACAACGGGACTCACTTCTGAAACAACCTCATAGACACCTGGGCCAAAGAACATGGCATTGAGTGGGTATATCACATCCCTTATCACGCACCAGCCTCCGGAAAAATCGAACGATACAATGGACTGCTGAAAACTACATTGAGAGCAATGGGGGGTGGAACTTTCAAACATTGGGATACACATTTAACAAAAGCCACCTGGTTAGTTAATACTAGAGGATCTGCCAATCGGGCTGGCCCTGCCCAACCAAGACTTCCACATACTGTAGAAGGGGATAAAGTCCCTGTAGTGCACATGAGTATGTTAGGGAAGACAGTCTGGGTTAGTCCCCCCTCAAGCAGAGACAAACCCATCCAAGGGGTTGTTTTTGCTCAGGGACCTGGGTACACCTGGTGGGTGATGCAGAAGGATGGGGAAGTTCGATGTGTACCTCAGGGAGATTTGATTTTGGGAGAGAATAGCCAGTGAATTGGGCTGTATGATGTTAACTGCTAAATAGCCTGCCAATGTATGTCATTGTATCTATAGTGTCTATATGCCATATCAAGGGTATTACTGTAAGAATTACCCAAATGACTGAAGGATGGACTTTGAAACTGAGCCAAGTACAACAGTGATAGAACTTGAACTGGTGCCCAGCAATTTCCTCAAGATCAGCCTCTTCGACCTGCAGGCCAAGGGTGTGGGTTGCACCAAATGTACCGGCCACAAGTTCCAGAGGCAGCATACAACAACCTAACACCTCACACCATCTCTCTTATCCTGAAGAACTGTTACAACAAATGGAGCCCCAAAGTCATGGACTAAATAAAATTGATGGACACATTGGAGGGATAGCCCATCGACTAAGGGAGTAATATTTGTGTGTGTGTGTGGGGGGGGGGGGGGGGGGGGGTGTCCATATACATATATACATATAAGACAAGGAAAGTGGTAGTAGTTGATTGGAAAATGTAAGATCTGGGCATGATGTAGATGGTATAGAATAAGGGGTGGATAATGTCCTGGGTTCAGCTGGGATAGAGTTAATTTTCACAGGAACCTGGGAAGTGGGGGGGGGGGGGGGGCCATAGCCGGGCAGCCGACCTGAACTAGCCAAGGAGCTATTCCATACCATGTGACATCATGCTCAGTATATAAATGGGGAGCGAGCCGGGGGGGAGGGCTCTCGACTTTCGGTGGCGGAGCATCGGGTTCCGGGTGGTGAGCAGTTGCACTGTACATCACTCTTTTTGTATATTCTTTCATTAGTACCGTTGTTGTTGTTGTAACTTTTTTTTTTATGTTGTCCCAGTAAACTGCCCTTGTCTCAACCCTCGAGGTTCCAGTTTTTTTTTTCTTTTCTCTCCTCCATCTCCTCCCTATCCCACCGGAGGGGGGCGGGAGGAGTGAGCAAGCGGCTGCGTGGTCCTTTGTTACCGGCTGGACTGAAACCACGACAGCTTCCAATACGGTTAGCTCTTGGGATCCCCCTGTCACACCAGAGATACAGATGGGTTCTGCCCCTTTATAACTTGATGGCATTAGGGTGCATTGTGCACCACTGTCCACCAAAGCCTTATATTCCTGTGGGTCTGATGTGCCAGGCCATCGAATTCACACTGTCTAATAGACCCTGTTGTCCCTTTCCTCCACCTGGCTGGAGGCAGGGCCCTTCTAATCCTGGTTAGAATATCCATTACTCACTTTTCGCACATGTGAATCAGAAGTCCCTTCAAGAGGATCAGAAACAGGATCAGCCCATCTACTGCGTCTGGGGGACTGCTCACGGGAAACTCGAGTAGCAGCTTTCCAAGAAGAATCCTCTTTTCTGGTTGTTTTTTCTCGCAACTCCTGTACCCATGCATCCAGGACTGAGGTAGGTTTTCCATCCCACTTCCTCATGTCCTCTCCATGGTCACGCAGGTAAAACCACAGGTTAGCCCGTCGTGTGTACTTTCTCTCTCCTCTCTCTTGGGCAGAGGAGTGCTTACTCCCAATAGCTGCCATGCGGGCCTGTACAGGTGGGGAGGAGGACATATCCACTTTGAATTGCTGGAACTCCCGGGACAATTACTCTACAGCCGAGACACAGGCCCGTAGGGAGGAAGAGAGACTTCTTTCATATTGCCGGAGTTGGACAGCCAATTCATCCACCGTTTGTCCATAGCCTTCTTTCCAGGACATTACTGCCAATGAGTTGGCATAGGTTGGTGGCGCACTTCGTAGAAACTTCCGCCACATCGGTTGTGTGCATTGGACTTCATCTGGACCTGTGGGTGACTGCGCATTTTCTGGATCATTATAAATCACCTCCAGCACAGCTAATTCCCTCAGGTACTGGATACCTCTCTCCATGGTGGTTCACTTGCCTTGGTGACATGTAACTTCATCCTTGAAGGGGTATCTTTCCTTTACACCTAACAGAAGTCGCCTCCAGAGGCTGAGGACTTGTGTTTTTCTCTCAATCGCCTTGTCAATGCCCCCTTCCCTAGACAGAGATCCCAACTGCTTGGCTTCCTTACCCTCTAATTCCACACTACTAGCCCCATTATCCCAGCATCGGAGCAGCCAGGTAACAATGTGCTCACCTGAGTGGCGGCTAAAATCTTTTCGCATGTCACGCAACTCACTCAGGGATAGAGATCGGGTGATTATTTCAGGTTCTGCCTCTTCCTCCTGTTCTTGCGATGACCCTGGTTCATCTTCATCTCTCACTAAGCGAACTGATTTCTTTGTGTTTCTTTTTCTGTACAGGGGCGACTGATACTGGCACAGGTTGGTTCTCTGGTTTAGCTGCAGTATCTGTCACCGGGGTTGGGGTAGCCACACTGCCTGTTGCTGGGGTAGGGGTAGCCACACTGCCTGTTGCCCTGTTTTTCATCTTTTCCCCTTTTTCCCCCTGAGGGTGCTGCCTAATATCAAGCAGTGTTTGGTAGATACTGGCCAGGGCCCAGCACAGTGCAGCGAGTTGTACGTCTTTGGAATAGCCACTGCATTTTTCTTTCAAATATTCTACCACTTCATGAGTGTTCTGTAGTTGTTCGGGAGTGAACTTCCAAGCCACTGGAGGTGAGAAGTTCTCTAGATACCTGCCCATATCCTCCCACATGCCGTGCCACCCATGAATATTCAGCTTTGGGGCAGATCTCTGGGTGGTACTCTTAAAGAGCCTTTTTGTAGCCCTAAACAAGACCTGAAACATATTCAGGAGGCATAGCACTAACAGCACACTAGCCTGCGCATCCCAAGGATATTCAAAATTCTCAAAAGCTGTTGTAATTAGTCGGAAGGAGAGAAGGGAGGCGAATGGATGGGGGGAAGTATCCCCCCCTAACTTCCCCATGGATTGAGTGTCATTACCAATAAAATCCGATAGAAGGTGCCCAAAGTATGGAAATGATATCACTGCCTCATACAGATACCAGCTTAGCCTCATGACCAGTGATGTAATCATTTCACAAGTCGACATTGCCCAGTACAGCAAAATGATAATCCCAATCACTCTCCCAGAGGTGAGAAACGTAACTACAGGCAATACATAGAGCATATAAGAACTTACAAAACGCCACCATGTAAACAAATGAATCAACATTGTGACTAACATCTATTTATCTAATATAAGAAATGCGTATGACAAATTTGTTTCAACACGCTCTGGCCAGATCTGTCGTTATCTCAACCCTTCGTGCCCCACGTTGGGCGCCAAAAAGGACTGTCGTGGTTTCAGCCCAGCCGGTAACAAAGGACCACGCAGCCGCTCGCTCACTCCTCCCGCCCCCCTCCGGTGGGATAGGGAGGAGACGGAGGAGAGAAAAGAAAAAAAACCTGGAACCTCGAGGGTTGAGACAAGGGCAGTTTACTGGGACAACATAAAAAAAAAAGTTACAGCAACAACAACGGTACTAATGAAAGAATATACAAAAAGAGTGATGCACAGTGCAACTGCTCACCACCCGGAACCCGATGCTCCGCCACCGAAAGTCGAGACCGCTCCCCCCAGACCCACTACCCATTTATATACTGAGCATGATGTCACATGGTATGGAATAGCTCCTTGGCTAGTTCAGGTCGGCTGCCCCGTCTATGCCCCCCCACTTCCCAGGTTCCTGTAAAAATTAACTCTATCCCAGCTGAACCCAGGACAATGAGCCATACCTTCAGCTGGATGTCATTTGCATAGTGTCAGCAATTTCTGGTTCTCAGCTACTGCAAATTGACAGTACTCCATTATTTCAGTGGAGCAACACTGATTTGATTTATGTCATCTGAGAACCTGGCCCTATATTGCTGATGTAAACATTTTAGTGAACACTTGATAGAGATTTCTTTATAAAGCAAAGACTTACCTTAGAAGCTGAGTACATTGTGTATAATTGACAAGGGAAAGTACCCAGACGACAGATTCAGAATAAGACCTTTCTGTCTGAAATTTAATTTTAAAAGTTACATTCAATTTACATTTAACAGCGTTACGGTAAAAACCTGCACAACTCTTTTTCCCCTAGAAGGCAGAGCTCTTCTATTAGACTACTAGATGTATAGACTACATTCCCAAAAGACTCAATTTTTATAGTTTAGTTAGGTGCAATTAAGCCTAAAGCACCTAGAAATAATGTCATAAGTGAAATTTAAATGCCTAGTACAACCAGAACCATGGGAACATTGCACATGCTATTGTACATCTAACATTCATTCACACAGCACTAACAGCAAGAAAAAAAATATCTGAGTAACATACCATAAAGTGGAGAAATTAATCATGAAAAGCATAACTGCTACTGAATAAACTGGAGGCAGCAACTAAAACCTATTGAAAGTTCTAGAAAAATATATTTTTACCTTGGCTCCATTTGTTTCAAAATTGTGTCATCTGTAAGACAAATATGTTAAGAAATATATCCAATCTCCCTCTTTCTGATTGCATTTTTGACTCATTTTTTCACAAGATTTTCCATTTGCTCAAGCCATATGTATGTGATTCAAATAGCTAAAAAGTGGCACTTTGAAAGTTTTGGAAAAGATTTTAGAAATGTTGATGGTCTGCCAATCAGCTGAATTGTCAAAAAAAATCCAAAGGTTAGTCTGCTAACCAGTGAACATCTTATGCTTAGCCAAAGCTTTTCAACAGTATCTGATTTTCATGAATCTTCAATACTGAATCATAAATCTAATGAGAAAGTCAGTTCCATGGTATTTTTGCATTTTCACTTCTGGCTCTACCTGGATCAGAAATAGCAGAAAATAATGAAAAGACAAGATTTTTTTCTGCTACCAAAAGAGCTGTAGGATCATTTTTGATGCTAATTATTTAATCATCCTTTCTTATTTTAACAATGGACTTAGGCATGTTTATAATTTTTAAAGTGCAATTAAATCCTTTTTTAGATAAGAAATCTGCTGGTGGTTATTTGAAATATATTCTTGATATTAAGCCCAAATTCCAAGGGAATTCATACTCAGACTATTGACTTGTTATAAATACAAATAATGTATAAATCTTTTCAGGATAAGAGTGTGACCTAGCTTGTAAAAAGCAGTAATGAAAAGCAGTGCAATGGAATCATGCAGCTTAATTAAACCCTTGTTAATTCCCTGTTTTTTCAGTAGTGTCACTGTGCACAAGGAACAAGTATGAACAGGGTGGGGTTCACAAGCTTCATTTTCAGAAAGGATTGTAAAAAAGAGGATGGAGATGGGTCATATCAGCTTAGTTGAAAGGGAATTTCCAAATATAGTGGAAAACATGGGTAAAGGTCCTGCCTCTACTAACCTCAGTGCTGAAAATGCCCCTGACATCTGTGGGAGCCAGGAATACCTGGAGCTCAGGTATCCAAACGTAGCATGGAGCACTGGGCAGGATCCTACCAGAAATCAAGCCAGGAAGGAGAAGCCAAAACAAGATTTAAAGATAATTTGGACCTAAACATGAGGAATGCTGACTAGGATCATGATTTCTTCTCTGTATTTTGGAGGAAGGTGAATATTTGTGAAAAGCTGAAAAGGAAGTGGTTGTAATAGTGAGGGAAAGGAAGCCACAGACCCTCGTGAAGTGGAACAGGTTGATTTTGTAGCATGTGTAAAGTATGAAATAATAAAGGAAGAACCCTTTTGTATCCAGACTGAGCAGGTACAAAGTATTTGTTATGGGCCTGTTTCTGTGAGGCATGTATGTTTAGTATTCAGGTATTGCAGATATTTCTGTTCTCTTGATATATAAGTCAAAACCTGGAGGCATAAAGTTCACCAAAATACTTTACAAAAGAATTTAATTGATTTATATTCCATGATTTATTATCTGAAGACATTAAGCAGCAGTAAAAATTTAGGAGGTAAAGTTTGCTAGCCAAGGAAAGAGGAACATCTGTTAATAATTTTTATGCCATGTTTAGAAAGACATTAGCCAAGGTTGAGATGAACTACAAAGCATTTACACTAGATTTTGCAGGTTTGCTGCAAGTGGCAGGAATTCAGGTGCACACAGATGGCAGAAAATCTACTTTGAGTCCTGTTAAGGAAGCTAGCTCTATTTGGAGCTTGATTTTATATCTAACTTTATACAGGCAACAGAGAGCATCGCCTCAAATGTAAATCAGATGCACCGATTTCTACCCAGAAATTTTGCCTTATTTCTTGGTGTACATTCAGATTTAGGAAAAGGCCAGTTATTCCTTGTGTCAGCTCCTGAAGGACAGCAAGGCTGGCAGGAAGCCAGTTGTGGCTTCGGATCCAGCAGGCCAGTTTGCACCAAAATAGGACCTGTGTCAGAGAATGAGAGGACGCTGTTCCCTCCTTGCCCCGGATATACTGTGAGTCTCAACCATCTCAAGTAACACAACCAGTATGCAAGTAACACAAGCAACCTGAGGAAATAGCAGACTCTGACTCCAGATCTGAAAAGTGGGCTGCACCTTGTGTGCAATTTTAGAGGACATCTTTCTCCATGACAGGGGTGAGGGGGAAGAAGTGCCCTTTTTCTGGCCCTCTTTCCAGGCTGTGGTTGTGCATGTGAAAGGGACAAAAACCTGCCCTTTGAACCTTCAACCTATAAAAGCAACTCTGCTGGCAAATGACCCCCCCCAACCCCCCCTTCTTCCTGGGCTCAACTTCCCAACTCCTCTACCTCCTCCCCCACACCCTGAGCGGTGCAGGGGGGATGGGGAGTTGCAGTCAGATCAGTTTGCAGCATTGTT
This sequence comes from Harpia harpyja, assembly GCF_026419915.1. NCBI lineage: Eukaryota > Metazoa > Chordata > Aves > Accipitriformes > Accipitridae > Harpia > Harpia harpyja. The sequence continues at coordinate 8,018,285 of NC_068968.1, forward strand.
TCCTTTGTTTGCTCCAGTATTTTGCATTTATTTTATCATATATGGTAAGACCTTAGGGAATGAAGGATTATGAGGGGTATGTGGCTCTAAGGCCCATAACATTCTGCCTGTTAATTGGACTGGCATTAGGATGCCAGTACATTAGGATCCTGTACATTAGGATGGGTTTTTCCTGGCATCTCAATACTCCCAGACCTCTTCTGGAATGATGGGCACAATTTACCCCAACATACCAAATGAAATACAAAATGCTCTGTGCAAAATCCACTTGTTATTTGACAAACTGGCTTCCACCAGTTTGCACAAACATCTCTCCCCTAGCTAGGAGTATCAGAACTAGAAAGGGCTATTGCAAATATATCTGCTGTAATAGAAGAGAGGGTTAATGCTACTGTTAACACTATTTCAGCCTTACAGTTAGAGGTAAAACAAGCATCTCGGATAGCCCTGCAAAACAGAATAGCATTAGATTATGTGCTTGTCACTCAAGGAAGATACGTGTATTAGTTAACACCACTTGTATATATGCAGACCAACATCAGAGAATAGAAATGGACGTACATAGAATTTGAAGTAAACTTCAGATACTGCATGCGATACCTGGAGGAAAGAAAAACCTTTTTGACTGGTGGGGATGGCTCCCAGATATGGAAGGATGGTTAGGAAAAAACTGCTTAAGACAGCATTCAAGTATATTTTGTTGGGATTATTAACTTGGGTGATTGTGTATGTATTGGTTCAGTTGATCTTCTGTTGTAGCAAATTGGTATGTAAAAGGGTAGAATGAGGCATAATGCGGGAGCATAATGGACTCAATGACAGATCAATATGATCATAGTTGAAGACCCTTTACTAGAGCATCAGACATCATTTTTATACATTGGTTACATCCGTACATGTGTTTAGCTATTTTACTATTGGTTACACACATTATTCACGCGTTGTCCATGCGCCTAGTTACACTTAATGATTGGTTATATCAACACTGTACATGCGCATAAACATAAGACATAATTGGTTATACTAACTAAAACATGCAAAACTTGTCTCAATCTAATTGGTCAAGATAAACTGCCGAATTGAGGTTCTTTGTGCCAAGTTCCCTTTATCGTGGAATGCGCACCTGTGTTCTTCCAATTGGCATCTTTCTTTTTTTGTCTTCTTGTTTATTCTGTTCAAGGTCTTCTAAACATGTCTGGAATGCTTTTGCGACCATTAGCTAAATATGTGTCCACAGCATAACTCAAGCAGAGGCCAGAACAATGATGCTGAATATATTAGAAGATAAGGGAGAAGTGCTTGGACTCATGACTATAAATGATTATAAAATCTAGAGGCAAGAACGGATGATGGGACAGTACAGCTCATGCGGTGATTGATCCTGGGCTCCCAGGAGTCATGAGCAGGGTGTCTGTGGCCCTTCTACCATACTCTAGATCTTTAAGAGAAAGATGGTGTGAGACTATAAGTCTGTCGTGGTTTAACCCCAGCCAGCAACTAAACACCACGCAGCCGCTCGCTCACTCCCCCCCACCCAGCGGGATGGGGGAGAAAATCGGGAAAAGAAGCAAAACCCGTGGGTTGAGATAAGAACGGTTTAATAGAACAGAAAAGAAGAAACTAATAATGATAATGATAACACTAATAAAATGACAACAGCAATAATGAAAGGATTGGAATGTACAAATGATGCGCAGTGCAATTGCTCACCACCCGCCGACCGACACCCCGCCAGTCCCCGAGCGGCGAATCCCTGCCCCCACTTCCCCGTTCCTATACTAGATGGGATGTCACATGGTATGGAATACACCGTTGGCCAGTTTGGGTCAGCTGCCCTGGCTGTGTCCTGTGCCAACTTCTTGTGCCCCTCCAGCTTTCTCACTGGCTGGGCATGAGAAGCTGAAAAATCCTTGACATTAGTCTAAACACTACTGAGCAACAACTGAAAACATCAGTGTTATCAACATTCTTCGCATACTGAACTCAAAACATAGCACTGTACCAGCTACTAGGAAGACAGTTAACTCTATCCCAGCTGAAACCAGGACAAAGTCTAAGAAAGTCTCATAGGCCTTTGCAGGCCTCACTAGTTAAGAAACATTTGCAGCTAATGGTCTTGCCATTCAGCACAATGTACTTAAAAAAAGGAGTGGATTATTTGTAAGAGGATGTAGGGTCTAGAGCTTCCTTATCTGAAGGTCCCTGAAAATGGGCTGTAAACCTGCAGGGAGGCAGGGAAGTGATTGTTTCCCTGTACTCGGCACTGGTGAGGCCGCACCTTGTGTACTGTGTTCAGTTTTGGGCCCCTCACTAAAGGAAAGATATTGAGGTGCTGGAGCATGTCCAGAGAAGGGCAACAAAGCTGGTGAGGGGCCTGGAGCACAAGTTGTGGTGGGTTGACCCTGGCTGGGCGCCAGGTGCCCACCAAAGCCACTCTATCACTCCCCCTCCTCAGCTGGACAGGGGCGAGAAAATATAACAAAAGGCTTGTGGGTCAAGATAAGAACAGTTTAATAAAGTGAAAGCAAAGGTCATGCACGAAAGCAAAGAAAAACAAATGATGTTATTCTCTACTTCCCATCAGCAGGCAATGTCTAGCCACTTCCTGGGAAGCAGGGCTTCAGTATGCATAGCGGTTGCTCCAGAAGACAAAAATGCCCCCCGTCCATCTCCCTTTACTTAGCTTTTATAGCTGAGCTGACTTCATATGGTATGGAATATCTGTTTGGTTAGTTTAGGTCAGCTGTCCTGGTTATGTCCCCTCCCAAGATCTTGCCCAGCCCCAGCCTGCCGTTGAGGGGGGCAAAAATGTTGGAGAGACAGCCTTGATGCTGTGCCAGCACTGCTCAGCAGTAGCCAAAACACTGGTGTGTTATCAACACCTTTCTAGCTACCAATGCAGAGCACAGCACTATGAGGGCTGCTATGGGGAGAATTAACTCCATCTCAGCCAGACCCAATACAATCTCCACCCCTTATTCCATACCATTTGCGTCATGCTCAGGTCCCACATAATCTAATACACATATCTTCTAACCACGCCATTGTATTTAGTTCTCATTACTGAAATCCCTTCTTACCAACACTTACAACTGAAACTACATACTTAAACCACCTTTATACCCAACATACAGATTTATACATTCTTATTAATTACTATCCCCTGTCCTTTAACAGATAGATATTCCATGGGCTTCTTCCACTCCTCCAGATGTTCACACACAGGTTATGACTTGGGCCCCATCCGTCAAGATGAGTGGTCAGGACAGGAGAAGCAGTATGTTCGATTATTGGGCACCAACACCGGCTTGGTTTGGGTCACCATTGCACTTGTCTGGTTCCTTGCAAAGTTCACTCCTCTGCAGTTCAGGTCATTCCTGCTACATTACTTCCTACAACATACAACTCACATCACAGATTATTTTTCCCTCAAGGTTAAATGTCCTTGAGGCACACACTGGGTCTCCCCATCCTTCCACATTACCCACCAAGTACACCCAGGTCCTTGAGCAAAGACAATCCCATGAATAGGTTTGCCTTTTCCCATGGGAGGAGAAATCCACACCGCCTTCCCCAGCCACTTCCCCATGTGCACTACAGGAACCTTATCTCCTCCCACAGTATGTAGGGGTTTTGTTTGGGCAGGACCAGGACGGTTAGCAGACCCTCTGGTGTTAACCAGCCAAGTGGCTTCTGCTAAATTTGTATCCCAGTGCTTCCATGTCCCACTGCCCAGTGCTCTCAACATAGTCTTTAACAGTCCATTATATCTCTCAATTCTTCCAGATGCTTGTGGGTGATAGGGGATGTGATACACCCTCTCAATGCCATGTTTCTTTGCCCAGGAGCTTATGAGGTTATTTTGGAAATGAGTCCCATTGTCTGATTCAGTTCTTTCTGGGGTACCATGTCGCCATAAAATTTGCCTTTCGAGGCCTAAGATGGTGTTTCAGGCAGTGGCATGGTTTACAGGATATGTTTCTAGCCAACCAGTAGTTGCTTCCACCATCGTTAGTATATAGCACTTGCCTTGGCGTGTTCGTGGCAGTGGTCCAATGTAGTCAATTTGCCAGGCCTCGCCATATCGAAAACCCAGCCACTGCCCTCTGTTCCAGGGAGACTTTACTCATCTGGCTCGCTTGATTGCAGCACATGTTTCACATTCATGAGTGGTCTGTGTGATAGTGTCTGTGGTCAGGTCCACTCCTCGATCACGAGCCCATCTATATGTTGCATCTCTCCCTAGATGTCCCGATGTTTCGTGGGCCCATCGAGCTACAAATAGCTCACCTTTACGCTCCCAGTCCAGGTCCACCTGAGCTACTTCAGTTTTGGCAGCCTTGTCTACCCATTCATTGTTTCGATGTTCTTCAGTGGCATGGCTTTTGGGCATGTGAGCATCTACATGACGTACCTTTAGAGCCATGTGTTCTACCCGGGCAGCAATGTCCTGCCACAATGCAGCAGCCCAGATGGGTTTACCCCAGCGCTGCCAATTGGTCTTCTTCCACTGCTGTAGCCACCCCCATAGGGCATTAGCCACCATCCAGGAGTCAGTATAGAGACAGAGCACTGGCCACTTTTCTCTTTCAGCAATGTCTAAGGCCACCTGAATGGCTTTCACTTCTGCAAACTGACTTGACTCGCCTTCTCCTTCAGTGGCCTCAACGACTTGTCGTGTGGGACTCCACACAGCAGCTTTCCGCTTCTGATGGTTCCCTACGACACGACAGGATCCATCAGTAAACAAAGCATAAGGCCTTTCATCTTCTGATAACTCATTATATGGTGGTGCCTCTTGGGCACGAGCCACCTCCTCAGGCGATGCTCCAAAATCTCTGCCTTCTGGCCAGTCCATGATCTCTTCCAGGATTCCCAGGCAGTTGGATTTCCCCAGTCGAGCTCATTGCGTGATCAATGCTATCCACTTACTCCATGTAGCGCTGGTTGCATGATGTCTAGAGGGGATGTTTCCTTTGAACATCCAGTGTAGCACGGGCAATCGTGGTGCCAAGAGGAGGTATGCTTCTGTACCAACAACTTCTGAAGTGGCTCGAACCCCCTCATATGCTGCTAGTATCTCTTTTTCAGTTGGGTTGTAGTGGGCTTCTGATCCTCGGTACCCCCGGCTCCAAAACCCTAATGGTCGACCTCGGGTTTCTCCTGGTGTTTTTCTGCCAGAGGCCCCAGGTGAGGCCATGCTCCCCAGCTGCAGTGTAGAGTACATTTTGTACATCTGGTCCTGTCCGGACAGGCCCAAGAGCTACTGCACGAGCTATTTCCTGTCTGATATGCTCAAAGGCTTGTTGTTGTTCAGGGCCCCATTCAAAATAGTTCTTTTTCCGCGTTACTCGATAGAGAGGGCTCACAAGCTGACTATAACCTGGAATATGCATTCTCCACAACCCCATGAGGCCTAGGAAAGCTTGTGTTTCTTGTTAGCTGGTGGAGACATAGTTGTTATCTTGTTGACCACATTCATAGGCACATGACAGCGTCCATCCTGCCATTTTATTCCCAAGAGCTGAATCTCCTGTGCAGGTCCCTTGACCTTGCTTTTCTTTATGGCAAAACCAGCTTTCAGAAGAATCTGAATTACTCTTTTTTCCTTCTCAAACACTTCTTCTGCCTTGTTGCCCCACACGATGATGTCATCTATGTATTGTAAATGTTCAGGGGCATCGCCTTGTTCCAGTGCAGTTTGGATTAGTCTCTGACAAATGGTAGGGCTGTGCTTCCACCCCTGGGGCGGTCAATTCCAGGTATATTGGACATCTCTCCACGTGAAAGCAAACTGTGGCCTGCATTCTGCTGCCAAAGGAATGGAGAAAAATGCATTGGCAATATCAATTGTAGCATACCACGTGGCTGCCTTTGATGCCAGTTCATATTGGAGCTCTAACATGTCTGGTACAGCAGCACTCAGTGGTGGTGTCACTTTGTTCAGGCCGCGATAATCTACTGTTAACCTCCACCCTCCATCAGACTTTTGCACTGGCCATATGGGACTATTAAAAGGTGAATGAGTCTTGCTGATGACTCCTTGGCTCTCTAGTTGATGAATCAGCTCATGGATGGGAGCCAGGGAGTCTCAGTTGGTGCGATATTGCCGCCATTGCACCGTTGTGGTAGCAATTGGCACCTGCTGTTCTTCAACTCGCAGCAATCCCACAATGAAGGGATCTTCTGAGACGCCAGGCAAGGTAGGTGCAGGAGTCAATTATATGGAACTTAGTGACTGGGTCTGAAAGTAGAGTACACGAGAGCATTCCAGACGCCTTTAGAAGGCCTTGAACAGGGTAAACAAGAAGACAAAAAAAGAAAGTTGCCAATTAGAAGAACACAGGTGCACATTCCACAATAAAGGGAACTTGGCACAAACAACCTCAATTCGGCAGTTTATCTTGACCAATTAGATTGAGACAAGTTTCGCATGTTTTGATTGATATAACCAATTATGCCTTATGTTTATGCGCGTGTACAGAGTAGTATAACCAATTATGTTTTATGTTTATGCGCGTGGACACTGTATGCTTGCACGCAGCAACCAATCAGAGCTTTTGAGGAACTTACTTAGAGAATTGTATAAGAATGATCTGCTATGCTCAATAAACTGGTGACTTTGATCATCATATTGGTGTGCTGTCGTCCGTCCCCGCATGGAATTTCCCTACAGGTAGGTAGCTGTTTGATTTTCTCTATGTTTACAGTGGCTACACCAAAAGCCCATCAGTACCCCTTTGGGTCCTTGAAGTACCCTCTCTTGAGGTAGTCTATGCCAAGGATACAAGGGGCCTCTGGGCCGGTCACAATGGGGTGCTTTTCCCACTTGGCCCCTGTTAAGCTCACCTCAGCCTCCAATATAGTCAATTCTTGGCATCCCCCTGTCACTCCAGAGATCCAGATGGGTTCTGTGCCCCTGTACCCTGATGGCACCAGCGTACACTGTGCACCAGTGTCTACCAAAGCCTTAGACTTCTGTGGGTCTGATGTGCCAGGCCATCGAATCCACACAGTCCAGTATATCCGGTCATCCCTTTCCTTCTCCTGGCCGAAGGCAGGGACCCTCTATTGCTGTTCCTCGTCAGAGTATTCACTGTCTGACCCTTGCAGTGCCATACCAGAAGTCCCCTCACCAGAATCGAGGGAGGTGGTTTCAGTTCTTCTATGCCTGGAGGATCGCTGATTGCTTTCTTGGGCCTCTACAGCAACTACGCTGACAGCCGCCTTCTTGGGTGACCCCTTCTTAACAGCTGTCTTCCCTCTCAGTTCACGTACACGGGCTTCCAGCTTAAAGGTGGGTTCACCATCCCGCTTCCTCATGTCCTCCCCTTGGTCACGCAGGAAGAACCAGAGTGCACCACGTGGCATACGCCTTGGGCTCCCTTTCCCTCTGACCGGGGCGGGAGAGGACTCGTTTCTTGGAGTGTCCCTAACAGCCAAGGCACTGTCCTGTAGGGATGAGGAGACACAGAGATTTTCTTCAAAGTTTTGGAGCCAAGACGACACTTCCTCCACAGTTGGTGTTTCCATATCTGGGCAATACATTGCTGCCAAGCTGTTAGAATACGACGCTGGGACACCTTGAATCACCTTTCTCCACATGGCCCGTGTGCACAGGACATCCTCTGGATCTTTGGAGACCTCCTCATCGTCTAGATCACTGTAGATGACTTCCACCACTGCTAACTCTCTCAGGTACTGGATGCCTTCATCTGCGGTAGTCCACTTTCCTGAGGAGTTCACAAGATCTTCCTTGGATGGATATCTTGCCCTCACACTTGAGAGGAGCCGTCTCCAGAGACTGCAAATTGCTGCCTCTTTTCCAATTCCTCTTTCAATTCCCCGGTTTCTAGCGAGGGATCCCAGCTGTTGGGCTTCCTTGCCTTCCAATTGCTGACTGTCGGCCCCATTATCCCAGCATCGGAGCAGCCAGGCAGCAATCCGCTCACCTGGCTGGCGGCTGTAGTCTTTCCGCAAGTCCCAAAGTTCTGAGGAGGTCAGGGACCGGGTAGTTTCCGCTTCCTGTCTAAGTTGTCTCACTCCTTCCTCCAATTTCTTTGTCGAAGGACCGGCTTCTAGATTAAGCCTTTCCTCTTCTTCTTCTTCCCTTACTAATCAATGATATGGACCCGTTGATCTCCTTGTCCACTGTTTCTTTTTCACTACTGGGGCAATTACTGTAGTTGTTGTTGTTTGGGTCCCTATCTCGAGCATGGTGTCCTCAGATGCAGTCTGGGTCTCTGCCTCAACCGTGGTCCTCTGAGAGTGTTGAACTATGGCTCGGTAGGCATAGGCCAGGCCCCAGTACAGTGCGAGAAGCTGCTGGTTTTCATTGGGATAGGCAAGGCACCCTTCTATCAGGTGGCGCGTCAGTTTGCCAGGGTTGCTTGCCTGTTTGGGTGTAAAGTCCCAGATTATGGGAGGTGATAACTGTCCTAGGAATCTGCCCAAATCCTTCCATATACCCTGCCACCCAGGGACCGGTCGCTTGAGGGCACATTTCAGTATTGCCTCACCCGAAACTTGTCTTCTCTTATACCAGGACGAGACCAGATTCCACAATACCCATAATATACCACCAGTATTAATTATTAGTATTGAACAGCTCACATAAGGGTGAACAAGGACCTCGGGAGCCTGCATAATAAAACCATTCACATCAATGCCCAGTAGGGAGAGGGAGATATATTCCCTCATCTCCTCCACAAGATAGCTCCCACAACACAGCAAAGCCATCAGTGCCAGGACAAAGCACATAGACATTATTTGTATTAGCATGTTCCCAAGTTCCTTCATTCTCCCCACAAGATAGCTCCCACAGCATAGTAAATCCATCAGTGCCAGGGCAAAGCACATAGACATTATTTGTATTAGCATGTTCCCAAGTTCCTTCATTCTCCCCACAAGATAGCTCCCACAGCATAGTAAAGCCATCAGTGCCAGGGCAAAGCACATAGCCATTATTTGCATTACCATGTTCCCAAACTCAGGAAGATAGAGATAAGCAAGCAGCCAACAAGCTCCGTGACCTGCACAGGAGCTTGCCACTTAATAACTAGCTATAGCACGCTTAATGCAAAACTGCCATTGTTGAGTCCCACGTTGGGCGCCAAAAAGGACTGTAGTGGGTTGACCCTGGCTGGGCGCCAGGTGCCCACCAAAGCCGCTCTATCACTCCCCCTCCTCAGCTGGACAGGGGGGAGAAAATATAACAAAAGGCTCATGGGTCAATGTAGAGGACCTCGGCTGGACCAAGGGGCCTGGGGAGGATATTGACCTTGACAAGATTGCAGTGTTCCCGTGAGAGAACAAGAAAGGATGAGAAGCATGCCTGGGAAACTAAGTTTAAGGAATGTGTTGACCGTTTGCAGTTGTGATAAGGAACCTGAAAAAGTCACCCAATGAGGGGTGAGAAAAACAACTTCTGACAACTTTCTGACCAATAAGGGACAGACATATGTACAGGGTAACAAGTATAATGGGTATAAATTTGCTGGCTTGTAGTAATAAAAAAAACTTCTTTGCTTGTACTATAAGAATGTGTACGTGTCGTTTGTCCGTCTCGACCACGACAATTGGTGACCCCGACGTGATGCTGTAAATAATGCTTGTGACTGCGAGGAGAGCAGTGGAGACGGAGCCTGGCATAGCTTGAGAGCGGCGGGAAGAGCTGCTAGTCCGGACCGATACTTGACACCTGGAGATAAACAGGTGAGCTGCCGGGAACATGGGCGGGACCCTCAGTAAAGAGGACGCCGGAATTGTAAATATGTGGAAAGTAATATTGCAAAAGAGACGACTTAAAGTAGAAGAGTTGATGTTGCGGAAAATGCTCTTATGGGGCAAGCAACACGGATATAAAGCAGATACAGTGACTGCATTTAGTGTGCCTGTGTGGCAAGGACTCGGGGACAAGCTGTTTGACAGTGAGTCCCGAGGGTCTAAGGAGGCAGCCAGCCTCCTGATGACTTGGCGCCTGCAACAAAGGGATAGGATGAAGGAGCCAGACGTCCCTATCGCGGGGGGAGGACAGTCCTCTCCCACAGAGGACGTGGGGTCTGTTGCCCAGTCCTCTGGCAAGCGTGCAGGGCGGCCAAAGCCACGGGGCCGACAAAAGAACCCTTTCGTTGCTGACTCTGATGATGAGCAGCCCTCAGGACATCCTCGGACTATTAAAGATAGAACATATAAGCGGCCCCAGGACTTGCTTCCTGGTAGTGACGTATGCCCCGCTGAAACGGCAGAGGCTCCGGTTAACCCGTCCGCCCCCCCCCCTTGCCGCCTGATTCAGAGGATCGAGAAGGGGTGAATAGCCCCCCCCGGGCGCGGGGAGGGGAACAGGGGACCTCATGCCTGTACCCCCCTCTGCCAGCCGAAACATCAGAGGGTTGGGATGATCCCATGGACAATGATATGGGGGATCCTGAACCTGGGGGGTCTGCGGGAACACCGAAGGAGGGATGTGATGGGTTAACCCTGGCTGGACGCCAGGTGCCCACCAGAGCCGTTCTATCACTCCCCCTCCTTCTCAGCTGGACAGGGGAGAGAAAATATAACAAAGAGCTTGTGGGTCGAGATAAGGATAGGAGAGATCACTCACCATTTACCGTCACGGGCAAAACAGACTCAGTTTGGGGAAAATTAACTTGATTTATTACAAATCAACCGGAGTAGGGTAATGAGAAATAAAACCAAATCTCAAAACACCTTCCCTCCACCCCTCCCTTCTTCCCGGGCACAACTTCACTCCCGGATTCTCTACCACCCCCCCAGCGGCACAGGGGGACGGGGATGGGGTTTACGGTCAGTTCATCACACGTTATTTTCTGCCGCTTCATCCTCCTCAGGGGGAGGACTCATCACACTCTTCCCCTGCTCCAGCGTGGGGTCCCACCCACGGGAGACAGTCCTCCACGAACTGCTCCAGCATGGGTCCTTCCCACGGCGTGCAGTCCTTCAGGAGCACACTGCTCCAGCGTGGGTCCCTCACGGGGTCACAAGTCCTGCCAGAAAACCTGCTCCGTGGGCTCCTCTCTCCACAGATCCGCAGGTCCTGCCAGGAGCCTGCTCCAGCGCGGGGTTCCCACGGGGTCACAGCCTCCTTCGGGAACCCACCTACTCCGGCATGGGGTCCTCCACGGGCTGCAGGTGGATATCTGCTCCACCGTGGACCTCCATGGGCTGCAGGGGGACAGCCTGCCTCACCATGGTCTTCACCACGGGCTGCAGGGGAATCTCTGCTCTGGCGCCTGGAGCATCTCCTCCCCTTCCTTCTTCACTGACCTTGGTGTCTGCAGGGTTGTTTCTCTTACATGTTCTCACTCCTCTCTCCGGCTGCCGAATACTGTCTGTCCCAACTTTTTTCCTTCTTAAAAATGTTATCACAGAGGTGTTACCACTATCGCTGATTGGCTCGGCCTTGGCCGGCGGCGGGTGTGTCTTAGAGCCGGCTGGTATGGGCTCTCTCTCTCGAACACAGGGGAAGCTTCCAGCAGCTTCTTACAGAAGCCACCCCTGTAACCCCCCCCGCTACCAAAACCTTGCCACACAAAACCAATACAAGGGACAATTACAGGGAGGCTCGCGTTGCCGAGGACAGCCCTGGGTCCTTCCGCCAGCTCGAATTACTGTCAGTCCCCACAACCCCCTGAAATTCTGGCAGCAGATGAAAGCTCGAGCTCTGCAAGAAGGAAACTGGGACCTATACGAGCAAATTAACGTTCCTGTAACAGCAGGCAACTCCGGTGAAACGAATTTAAGGGGGACTGGGGCGATGGCTTTCCCGGTGGTACGGGGTGATCCAGGACAAGGAATTATGGATGAACATAGACCATATTCGTGGAAAGTTATACAGGATTTATAAAAGGCAACTGTGCAATATGGTCCCAACTCCCCCGCAGTTATGCAATTAATACGCCTATTAACTATGGAAGAAATGACACCTTATGATATTGCTCAAATTGCTCAAATTATTTTCCAACCTGTGCAATGTGCCGTTTTTCGTAGTATCTGGACTCAGAGAGCAGAGGCGCAAGCAGTACACAATTTACAGCTTTCACAAACCGATCCACGTTATGGTAACGGAGCTGATGTTCTGACTGGGACTGGTCAATTTAATAATCCTCAACATCAGGCTCAATGGCATCCGCTTGTATTGGAGCAAGTAAAGACTATTGGTGTAGAAGCTTTGCTCTGAACAGCCGAGCTGGCAGAGCCTAAGGCAAGATATACCATGATTAAACAGGGGGCTAAAGAGCCGTTTCTGTCATTTGTAGAGAAATTGATGGGGGCTATAGAACGACAGGTATTTGATGCACATTTACGAGAAATGCTGGTAAAACAGTTAACCCGTGACAATGCTAACACAGATTGTCAAAAGGTGATTGAGACGCTCCCTGGGGATCCAACCCTAGAAGCTATGATTACGGCTTGTGGAAAGGTGGGCTCTGTTGAACACAAAATGTCTGCATTAGCTACAGCTATGTCTGCAATGCGTATGTCTAATCAGAAATGTTACTGCTGTGGGCAGACTGGACATGTCAAGGCTAACTGTCCCGCTAAAAATAGAAAAGGAGGAGCCGGGCAGGTGGCCGTGGGAGCAGCTACATGTCTCAAGTGCGGAAAGCTGGGACACTTTGCAAAGCAATGTAAATCTAAATTTCATGCTAACGGTCAACCCCTCCAGTCGGGAAACGGCAGAAAGAGTGCGAAGGGGCGCGTGCAGACACAAATGCCCTACCACTCCAGCAACCCCTTTCTGGTACAACAGCCAGCACAGACACCACAAGCCTTTGTGACAAGTTACAGGGACAAACCCAAGGAGCAGCTGGGATGGATGTATGCACCGCCCACACAGTAACTTTATCTACCCAAGGAGTGCATAAAGTGCCCCTGGAAGCCTGGGGACCGATTGGTAAAGGATTAAGTGCCTTACTAATAGGACAATCAAGTAGTACTTTGCAAGGGTTAATGGTGCATGTGGGAGTTATTGATGCTGATTATCACGGGCAAATATGTGCAATGGTATCTACTGCAACCCCTCCAGTCACTATAAAAGGAGGCACACGAATTGCTCAACTCGTACCATTTATGAGCTGTGTGCCTGCGACAGAACAGGTAATTCGTGGTACTCAAGGTTTTGGGTCCACTGGAAAGCCGCAGGTCTTTTGGTCGCAACGCATTACAGAAAGCAGGCCAGAAATGGCCTGTACCCTCACTATGGCAAATGCATCCCCATCACAGATAAAATTGATAGGTTTGCTGGACTCTGGGGCTGATATGACCATCATAGCACAGCGTAACTGGCCCTCCTCGTGGCCATTGGTTGTAAATGCGGAAGGAGTGTTGGGTGTAGGTGGAGTTTCAAATAGTTTTATTGCAGCAAAACCTGTGCTAATAAGCAACCCAGAGGGACAGAAAGCCACTGTGAGGCCATATGTCACCACTTTGCCACTTAATTTATGGGGTCGAGATGTGTTGGATCAATGGGGGGTGCGTCTTACCACGGATTTTTCATAGGGGCCACTGTGCTGCAGGGCGTGGAGCGCCCGACACTGGCACTGACCTGGTTAACAGATAAACCAGTGTGGGTGGATCAGTGGCCCCTCAATCAAGAAAAACTCCTCGCCTTGAAATCTTTAGTTGCAGAACAATTGGCCGCAGGACATATTGAGGTCTCTCATAGCCCATGGAACACACCAGTGTTTGTGATCAAAAAGAAATCTGGAAAATGGAGGCTATTGCATGATTTACGAAAGATTAATGAGGTAATAGCAACCATGGGGGCATTGCAGCCAGGGTTGCCTTCTCCAACTATGATTCCAATGCAATGGGAAATTATTGTAATGGACTTAAAAGATTGTTTTTTCACCATCTCTTTAGCCGCACCTGATATGGAGAAGTTTGCTTTCACCGTACCCTCAGTGAAAAACAGTGAGCCGGCGAAAAGGTATCATTGGAAAGTTTTGCCTCAGGGAATGAAAAATTCTCCCACCATTTGTCAGTGGTTTGTGGCAAAGGCCTTAAGTCCAGTTCGTGCTGCATTCCCAACATGTTATTGTTATCATTATATGGATGACATTTTGTTAGCCGCTCCATCTCAACAGATATTAAGCGAAATGGAAGTCACAACACATGATTCACTACAGCGATTAGGCCTAGTTATTGCACCTGAAAAGGTACAGCATCAACAGCTGTGGCTGTATTTGGGTATGAAAATATTAAATCAGACGGTCGCACCACAACCCATTCAGTTGCAATTGGAGATAAAAACTTTAAATGATGTACAAAAATTGGCCGGAGTGATCAATTGGGTTCGACCCTATTTAGGGTTGCCATCATCGAAATTACAGCCACTTTTGGATTTATTGAAGGGTGATACAGATATTGCTGCACCACGGGCATTAACCCCTGAGGCAAAACAAGTAATTACAGAAGTAGAGCAAGCAATTGTGCATAGACATGTGTGGAGAATTGATCTGACAGTTTCAATTCAGGTTTTTGTATTAATAGACAAATTGGTACCTTTTGCCATGATCGCACAATGGAATTCTGATTGGCCGGATCCATTGCATGTGTTAGAATGGGCCTTCTTACCGTTCAGACCAAACAAAACCACCCCAGGTCTTTTTGAGCTTTTAGCCCAAATTATCATGAAGACCCGAGTTCGATGTATGGAATTGATAGCCAGGGACCCGGAATGTATCACTGTGCCTGTTAAAACCGATTATTTTGAATGGTGTCTCGCTAATAGCTCTGCATTGCAAGCAGCCTTGGCAAATTATACTGGGCAAATTGGGTATCATCTTCCCTCTCATCCGTTAATTAAAATGGGAAGTCAAATACACTTTGCACAAAAGCAACTAAGTCAATCAGAGCCGGTGATTGGTCCCACGGTGTTCACTGACGGTTCAGGAAAAACAGGAAAAGCAGCCATTGTGTGGCATGATGGCCAGCAATGGCAACAGAAGATAGAACAGCAAGAAGGCTCCCCTCAAGTTGTAGAACTTCGAGCAATGGTGATGGTGTTTCAACATTTTCCAGATCCTGTAAATGTTGTCAGCGATTCAGCTTATGTGGCGGGTTTGGTTCAAAGATTGGATAAAGCTGTGCTTGGTCAGGTGGGAAATGAAAAGTTATTTGGGGTGTTGAAGCTGTTATGGATGGAGATTCAGGAACGCCGCTCCCCATATTATGTCATGCATATTAAAAGCCACACAAGCTTGCCTGGTTTTATTGTGGAAGGGAATGCTTGTGCAGATGCTCTCGTATCGGGGGTGGCAATAGGTCCAGTACCAAATGTGAGACAACAGGCGATCGAAGCTCATCGTTTTTTTCACCAAGGACATCGAGCCTTAAAGCGGCAATTTCGATTGTCGAACTCTGAGGCTCGTGCCATCGTCGCCGCATGCCCTGAGTGTCAGGGCCACCATGTACCTCATCATAGAATCATAGAATCATAGAATCATAGAATCATAGAATCATTTCAGTTGGAAAAGACCTTCAAGATCATCAAGTCCAACCATTAACCATGCCCCCTAAACCATGCCCTGGAGTACCCTGTCCACTCGCTTTTTGAATACCTCCAGGGATGGTGACTCAACCACTTCCCTGGGCAGCCTGTTCCAATGCCTGACAACCCTCTCAGTAAAAAAATTTTTCCTAATATCTAACCTAAATCTCCCTTGCCTCAACTTGAGGCCATTTCCTCTTGTCCTATCTCCAGACACCTGACAGAAGAGACCAACATCCACCTCACTACAACCCCCTTTCAGGTAGTTGTAGAGAGCGATAAGGTCTCCCCTCAGCCTCCTCTTTTCTAGACTGAACAACCCCAGATCCCTCAGCCGCTCCTCATAAGACTTGTGCTGAGAACTGCACTTCTCAAGCAAGTGCCACTGGAATGGGAATGTAGTATTAGCAGAAGAAAGAAACGCTCTGAACAGCAGCAGGAAGGTCATAAGGACACTGGAGCCATAACATAGATAAAGAGTTAGGAAAGGCCAATAATAAAAGAAGATTCCAGGAAATACAGGTACCTAGGAAAAAAAAAGAGCAGGAAACAGAGGTTCCATTTATAATCATGTGACTAAACTGTGCTTTAGCTTGTACTTATACTTAAACCATTGTATTGGGTTTGCACGGCAAGGTTTTGGTAGCAGACAGGGCTGCAGGGGTGGCTTCTGTGAGAAGCTTCTAGAAGCTTCCCCTATGTCCAATAGAGCCAATGCCAGCTGGCTCCAAGATGGACCCGCCACTGGCCAAAGATGAGCCAATCAGCAATGCTGGTAACACCTCTATGATAACATATTTAAGAAAGGGTAAAAAACACTGCACAACAGCAGCTGGGAGAGAGGAGTGAGAAAATGTGAGAAACAACTATGCAGACACCAAGGTCAGTGAAGGAGGGGGGGAGGAGGTGCTCCAAGCACCAGAGCAGAGATTCCCCTGCAGCCCATGGTGAAGACAATGGTGAGGCAGGCTGTCCCCCCTGCAGTCCATGGAGGTTAACGGTGGAGCAGATATCCACCCTGCAGCCCTTGGAGGACCCCATGCTGGAGCAGGTGGATGTGCCTTGAAGAAGGTGCAGCTCATGGAGAGCCCATGCAGGAGCAGGTTTTCTGGCAGGACCTGTGGCCTTGTTGAGGACCCACACTGGAGCAGTCTGTTCCTGAAGGACTGCACCCTGTGGAAAGGACCCACGCTGGAGCAGTTTGTGAAGAACTGCAGCCCATGGGAAGGACTTGCGTTGGAGAAGTTTGTGAAGGACTGTCTCCTGTGGGAGGGACCCCATGCTGGAGCAGGGGAACAGCATGAGGAGGAAGGTACAGCAGAGATGAAGCCTTATGAACTGACCACAACCTCCATTCCCCATCCCCCTGCGCAGCAGGTAAGGAGGTAGAAGAGTTGGGAGTGAAGCTGAGCCTGGGAAGAAGGGAGGGGTGGGGGAAAGGTGTTTTTAGATTTGTTCTTATTTCTCATTATCTTGCTCTGTTTAACTGGTAATAAATTAAATTAATTTCCCCAAGTCGAGTCTGTTTTGCCTGTGATGGTAATTGGGAAGTGATTGCCCTGTCCTTATCTCGACCCACAAGCTTTTCATTTTATTTTCTTCCCCTGTCCTGTTGTGAATGGGGAATGATAGAGCAGCTTGGTGGGCACCTGGCAGCCAGCCAAGGTCAACCCACCACAATCATATAAATAAGGAATCTTTATTCACCTATATTAGACAGGTTTCTCCACGCTTCTTTGATTTGCAGAGCCCTAAAATGTCCTAACAATTTGTAAGCTCTTTATATAAAATTTAGGCTTACTGATGTTTTTGCTGTCCTTGATTATGCCAAAATATCTTAAAAGTACACCAGGGACTTATAGGGAACTGCAGACCGTAAGATGAAAACCACCATAAAAAAAATCCCCCAAACTTACCTCATACATCATATCTGGGAGACTTGATATACAGCACTTACATGTTAATAACATTTAATGTTAGAAAATAATAGCAAATTTTTGCTTTTGTTTGCCTTTTTCCCTTTTATTTTGGTTTTTTTTTCCTTTTGTTAGCTCATAATGAGCTAAAATATAGCAAAAATATAGCGAACTTTAACTGAAGAATATTAATCTTGAGAAGATCATAGCTACAGGACTATGATTTCATATGGGACTCCACATCAAATCAAAGATGTAGTATCTTCAGTGTTTTTATGAGTAGAAGTTTTCTCAGTTTCAGGTTTTATTTTTGACTACCTTAGAACAAAAAGGTGCTTGCAAGAAGATACCAAGACTGTCAGTATTAGCAGCATGAACTGATACATTCAGTTACCAACTGCCAAGCTAAAGGCATGTCTACACTGTTCAGTGGAGTATACAGAGAGCCTCAAGTTGTCATTGTCTGACTTTTGGAATTGGAAGCCATATACCATGACTGAGTCCAAGCTAATTACTTTAGAGTGCAGCAAACTTTGAATTTACTCCTTGGAATTTGGCACATTGTTGTGGTCCATGATGGAAGAAAATTCCTGTTATGCAAGCGACTGCCCATCTAGTCTATGAGTAAGTAAACATTAACTAGCTTTTAACAAATATCTTTTTATTAAGAAAACTACTTTTACATCTGACTGAGCAGAGGTTTTGCCCATGAGATCTGAAGGCTCTTCAAATCGTGGTACTAATCCTTCCTTTCCATATAGAAGATAACAGCTGTGATGATCTTCCTCTGTTATCACTGGTGTAAAGATTACTATGCTAACAAAAACACACTAACTTCACAGACTCGCAGAACAGCTGAGGTAGGAAGGCACCTTTGGAGATCATCTAGTCCAGCCCCCCTGCTCAAAGCAGGGTCAGCTACAACAGGTTGCTTGGGGCCTTGTCCAATCAAACTCACTCACTTTATATTAGATTCTTTTACTTAAATTAGGCCTATTTACTTCCACATTTGATCCTGCTTTCTAAATAAATCAGTATCCCTGGGTTCTATGTTAGTGAGCTTCTCTATAGGACTGGGACCTTCGGTACGGCATGGAATTATTATGCAGGATATAAGCAGGAATTTAGAAGATTCCCATAGTCAAAAACATGGGCTACAAGTAGGGGGATAAAGGGAAGTCCAGCTTCTCCATTCACAACAAATTCTTTCTTGTGACTTCAAGTACATTATTTTGTCAGGAATTATTAGAGGAACCTCCACTTCACTAAAGGGTTTTAATGGTTTGATCAGCAAAATACCACTCTCAACATTCAAAATAATAACAGATTTTAGGGGAAAAGATTTACATATTTCCAAAATATGCCTGCAAAGAACATTGCCATCAGACTGTCTTTCAGAAGTAGTATATATTAGACATAAATCAGATCTTAAATTGAAGAGAGTGACCCCATTCTCCACAAATTCTTCGAAATTACTGGTGTCATGGTTTAACCCCAGCCGGCAACTAAGCACCACACAGCCACTCACTCACCTCCCTCACAGTGAGATGGGGGAGAGAATCAGAAGGGTAAAAGTGAGAAAACTCATGGGTTGAGATAAAGACAGTTTAATAGGGAAAGCAAAAGCCACGCATGCAAGCAAAGCAAGGAATTCATTCACCACTTCCCATCGGCAGGCAGGTGCTTAGCCATCTCCAGGAAAGCAGGGCTCCATCATGCGTAACGGTTACTTAGAAAGACAAAATGCCATAACTCCGAACATCCCCCCTTCCTTCTTCTTCCCTCCCCCAGCTTTATATACTGAGCATGATGTCATATGGTATGGAATATCCCTTTGGTCAGTTGGGGTCAGCTGTCCCAGCTGTGTCTCCTCCCAACTTCTTGTGCACCCCCAGCCTACTCGCTGGTGGGGTGGTGAGAGAAGCAGAAAAGACCTTGACTCTGTGTAAGCACTGCTCAGCAGTAATGAAAACATCTCAGCATTATCAACACTGTTTTCAGCACAAATCCAAAACACAGCCCCATACTGGGTACTATGAAGAAAATTAACTCTATCCCAGCCAAAACCAGCACAACTGGTTTTAAAAAGTCTGTGACAGTTTATCAGTTAATTATCATACTGTACAACTCAAACCAAATAAATGTTTTAGGGTTATAAAAACGTTAATTAAAACACTTCTCTGACAGAAGGTACACTCATACTTTTCTTTTTGAACAAAAGAAAACTTGCCTTTGCAATGAGAAAAGCAGCTCTTGAGCAACACTGGTTTCTCCTGACTAGGAAAACTTTGAATTGTGTAGCCTGACAGCTATTCTCCTGCAGGTATAAAAAGAGCAACAGAACTCCTTGACATAGCATCTGCATCTCAGCTAGAAATTCTTCTGCAGCTGCAGAGTCAAAAGAAGGTAAAGGTTTCTATCTGGTTATGTAGCCCATTCCATCTGTGGGACATCAGATATCAGTGTCTCCCTTGAGAAACTTAAGGAAAAGAAAAAATGCTGTGCTCTCTGGATCTCAGCAGAGCCTCACTTCAGCCAGTTGCACCCCACAAGCCTTTGCACTGGAAAGCAACATCCCTCTTTCTTTAGAGCACAACCAAAGCCCATATAAATAAGTAATTTGGGCACTAACACTCCTAGCTACACCCAACCACCACTTCATTTTTTTACCTCATGCTTAGTTAAGTAACTCTGAGTACAAAGTGCAGGCCTCCTTCAGCTAACTGCTTGGGGCTGCACAGGGGCAGGCTGCATTCAACCTTTGGTGCTGGGGAGCCTTTGGCAGAGTATGAACCACTTGGCACTGTTGTCAACCACATAGGAAGTTATCACACCCTGACTGGTGAAAATACGACTGCAGGGCTACCCCACAATAAATGCATTATTATGTGCATATAATTTCTGCAGTTATCCTGTATGTTATATGCATAAATATACACAGCATCTACAGTCTCTGCTGCCACAGCTGTCTCTGGTAGGCCACCCATGCCCCAGGCAGCCTCCCTCACCTGTAGGCAGGTGGCCTTGTTCACCAGCACAATGATGAAGGAGCACATCCTGTAGAAGAAAGAGAGCACCTTGGGCAGCAGCAAAGGCACGGCCTGCCCAGCGCTCATGGTGAGCAGCAGCAGCACGGGGGCAGGCAGAGCCCCACCCCGGGGCAACACAAGTGCAACCAGCAGGGCCTCAGCCCAGCAGGAAGGGCCACCCGCCCAAGCAGCAGGTGCCAGCTGCTACGGGAGGATGCTTCCTGGAAGCACAGGCACGGTGGTGGCTGCACTCAGAGAAATTGCCCAGGCAGGCATTTGACTCTGCTTCACAATGAGTTTAGCAGCAGAGAAACCTTTGGGCTTTAAAAGCAGATTTTAAATGGCTTCCTACAGCTGTTATTTGAATTAAGTTGCTGGATAATTATGTAAAGTCTAGGAGTTATTGGCCACATTTTTCTTCGCACCTCTAAACTTTTAACAGGTAATTTTCACAACACTTTTCCTCCTGCCACATATTGCCACCCATTGATTTTTTTATGTACCCACTCAATCATCTTCGCAAAGAACTCTTTCTAAAAATCTGGTACCATGGCTCAGTTTATTTTTAAACCAGTGTGTAGTGATCCTGTCCAGAAGACCATTGTACACTGAAGGGTTAGTGAACCACATAATAGTTAACCTACTTAGGCCCAGGCCTATGCTGTGCTATGCTGCATGTAAAGCTTGGCCTGTGTTGGGCTGTGCATATATATCCCTTGGCCACAGGATAAACTTAGCCTGTTGATTGTAACAGAGGAGCCTGCAAGCAGCTCTGACTCAGTAGTGGCAATTACATCACCTATGTGTCCTTGCCTTTATCTGAAAGTGCAACAAGAAGCTCTTACGCAAACACCCTTCCTGTTTGACAGTAGAAATTATGAACAGAGTTGTTTTCTTGTAAGAAAATCCTATAATAGCTCAAATGACCAAAATGGAGTAACCCTTCCATGGACAGGATCTACATGGCATGCTGCACCCTCATCAATGTTCAATGCTGCACAGCTCAGGGTTCCCAGAACCTGAAGGGATGTAAGGCTATCTATACTGTCCTCTCCTTTATAGTGTTAGCTCTAATAAATAGCCTTTTAAAATGATACTTTACAGAGTGTGAGCGCCTTTCTTACTGGGATCATAACAAACCAGCACCTCCTGGAACAAAACACCAGCCTCACCAGAAAAAAGTTCTCAACTATGAGCACATGGGAATTCCAGCATCTATAAGCACTCGCATTGTAGAAATGGAAAAAAATTTTTTTGCTGCAGATCTGTATTGGGTGTAAGGCAAGGTTTTGGTAGTGGGGGGGCTGCAGGGGTGGTCTCTTGTGAGAAGAGACCAGGGGCTGCCCTGTGCTGAACACAGCTGGTTACAGCTGGCTTGGCAATGGACCCACCACTGGCCAAAGCTGAGCCAATCAGTGTAGTTGGTGATGCCCCTGTGAAAACATATTTAAGAAAGGGCAAAATACTGCACAGGCAGTGAGTAGTGAGGAAAAAAGTATGGGAACCAACCCTGTGAACACCAAAGTAGAAGGAGGAGGGGGAGGAGGTGCTCCAGGCGCTGGAGCAGATATTCCCCTGCAGCCCATGGAGGACCCCATGCTGGAGCAGTTGGATATTTTCTGAAAGAACTGCAGCCTGCAGAGAGCCCATGCTGGAGCAGATTTTTTTCCTTAAGGACTGCAGCCCGTGAAGAGGACCCACGCTGGAGCAGGGGAAAAGTGTGAGGAGGAAGGAGCAGCAGAGAGGAACTGTTATGGACTAAACACAACCCCCCATTCCCCATTCCCCCTGCACCACTGGGGGGGCAGGTAGAAGAGTCAGAAATTGTTATCAATTAATATGTATAATTGAAATAACCAGGGAGCTGCTAAAGTCCTGTGTACAGCCCCCCCCCCCCATCAGTTAATATTTAAAATAGGGAAACAATAACTAGACATGATTTAGGGTTTAGGAACTACTAGAAAATGGGGCTTTATGTTGATGTCAGAAAAAGTAATGGATTGTGGTCTTGTCATAAGTTTGG